>NC_066846.1:63428-289657 GCF_001640805.2 Lates calcarifer
ATTACACAATTTCAAGTAGTGCATTTTCTTAATCATCAAATAATATACTGAGGTACATTTTGATAAATAAATGCTGTTATGACATTTTACACATTTTACACATTACATTGGCACAGTCAGAGGTCAAGTAAAACCTATGATGAGATTACAGGACAAGGAGAAAGTAATGTGTCTTCAGGAAGCAGGAGGAGGTCATGGTGAGGTCAGGGTGATGAATGGATTTAGCACGCCTGATTTTATCCAGGGGGCCTGAGTCCACTCCCTGACCTATAATCCCAGACCTATAATCAGAGTTTGCTTTTTCTGTTAACTGTAACCACCATCTTTCCCTGCTGCTAGCCCTTCTGTAGTCGCCCTGTACATTCTGTGATGAGGGAAGATTTGAAAAACGTTGAAACAGGATGTAATGCCTGGTTCTGCATTTGTGTCAGGTGACAGGGTTGGACCAACTGAACATGACTACTAAAGTGGTAAAAAGTGCATTTACTCAAGTATTGTACTTTGAAGTACTTCTCCTTTACTTGAGTATTTCTATTTAATGCTGCTTTATACTTCAACTGCACTACATTAGAGAGGGAAATATTGAACTATTTACTGAAATTTACATTAAAAAATAAGGTTATAAGATACAACATATTGTAAAATGTAAATCTCACCAAAACTTAATAAAAATCAAAGATTCACTTCATTTCACTTACATGTATGAAATCTGTAGACGTATGTAACATCCCAAAAAAAAACCCCATTAATGATGATGTTACATTTTGAAGGCTTTTTTTTGATGGGCATATGCGGCAGCATGGCAAATTTTGATGTTTCACCATGAAACAGGAAGCTACAGATGCATGGTCCAATCTGCACCCAACTTCACATGTTTGATAAGAAGCCTGGCCTTTGGCGGGAGCAAAGATGGAAGTCAGGTGAGACACAAAGTGTGCATACAGTGGAGGTCAGAGTGGATGGGTCTACAAAACATGAATTAAACACAAGATACTGCTACCAAGTCAACTCTAACCATGAAAAAGTACTTATTTTAACCCAAACCAGCATTTTATGGATCATATCAGAGGGTAGGGACTAACAACTGATTTGGTTGTTTAGGTTGGACAACTTGTTGATGAGGCTGTGTAATCAGTTTAACAGTGGTACAACACGTTTGTTTTGTTGTCTGCCGGGGATATTTTTTGACTGAGAACACAGACTAGGTATTTCCTCTCCTTCAGGTGCAGAACATGTGTATATCTGTAGTCAGCTGGCAGCAGCTGTGGCCTTTGTTTACCTAAAGATGTGAGGTGATGTGAAGCAGTGTAAAGTGTTTGATGAGGCAGTTATTGCTTTGGCTTGGCAGAGATTCACATGGTCCCAGAATCCCACCACTGTTCATGCAGGTACCAACAACCAGCAGGAGACACTAATACACTGATGGCAATTCTGATCCCTCAACCACCTCCAACCTTTCCTCTCACATCTAACTCAAGTCTCTGCTGTGCTATAGAGCATGGAGCATCTCTCCTAAACTGGCCTCTGTGTGGGTTGACTCACACCATTTTTAGTGTAACACAGTTGCTGCATGTCTTTAAAGGAATCAGTCAACATCCAAGGAAAAACTACATGACTACAGACACTGAGGTCATGTTCTCAGTTATTTCTGGGAATTTTCTAATGTGGAGAAATGTATATTCTACAAATAAAAAACATACACACAGTGGGCAATCTATAAGATGACCACCAGCAAACCAACAAAATATAAGCTCATACAGGAGTGGTTCTGTGTGTTGACATTTCTGCTTAAACAGTACTTTACTTTGAGGAATATGAACATGTACTCTGTACCTGAAAAGAGAATGCTTTGCCTGAATGCGAAGAAAATAGTTTTCAAATTTAAATGAGGGAATACTGGACCAAAGAATCAGTAACCACGTCTATGGATTGGATCAAGCATTCAGTACTAAACTTGACACTTCTCATTTACAATGATATGGTAAATGGACTGTACTTATATAGCGCTTTTCTAGTCTTTTCAACGCTCAAAGCGCTTTACACTACAGATCACATTCACCCATTCATACACATTCAGCACATGTTCTATACAAAGTGCTTTTCTATACACACATTGGGGTCAGTATCTTGCCCAAGGATACTTCGGCATGCGGACTGCAGGAGCCGGGAATCGAACCACCGACCTTCTGATTGGTGGGCAACTGCTCTACCTCCTCCTCCTCCAGCCGCCCCTATGAACACCTTTGAGTTTTAATTCCTGTCCCTACTGTACTGTGAGAGGATTCGTATTTCAACACCATGTGTCCTGGGACTGTGGAGACAGCTTATAAACACCATGTTGGTAGATACATTGTACAGAAAAAAATGACTTATGAACCAAAATCTAAATATCTAAAGGGGTGGGTGCATTAGGGGAGTGGCTGTGGGATGAGGTAGAATCTGATTTTTAAGTCTAATTCTGAGTTCATACATACACAACAATGAAGATGGCAACATCTGAGTCTCATCTCCATCGCCACGCCTCCACAAGGGCACTGCTCCCCACGTCTCCTCCCTCTGTCCGGCCGGCTTCACAGCTCGAGGCGAAGCCCTGCCAGCAGAGTGGATCATCAGTCAGCCTGAGCGAGGGGAAGACGGAAAACGTCATTCACTCCAGCTGATCCTCTGAACTGCGAACTGGATAGTGGTCGCGTCTGGACGCGCAATTACGCTCGGGAACAAGAGAGTTAGAAGTTTCACCGTTCAAGTTCCAAATTAGGATCATTAATACTGGTGTATTTTGCAGCATTAAGGAGCATCCACCCATCCATGGGAATTCTCCAGAGAGAGATGAGCAGCGCGGAACAGTGGACATGATCTCCGCGTAAAATATCTCTATCCGCGTCAAAATTCTTCCTTTAAAAACAAAATGCAGATCTTCCTGTACACAGCTGTGTTGTTCTATCTCAAGGAGTCTGCCAGCGCTGAGCCCAAAGCCACATGTCCAACACGGTGCGATGTGAGTACCTGTCCGAGTCCCAGCTGCCCCAGCGGTTACGTGCCGGACCGCTGCAACTGCTGCCTGGTGTGCGCCCAGGGGAAGGAGAGCCGTGCGGCCGCAAGGACGACCTGCCGTGTGGGGACGGACTGGAGTGCCATCACCCGCGGGCAAGCGGCTCTCTAAGGGGCTCTGTCAGTGCAAGTTCAGCCACGAAGTTTGTGGGCAGCGATGGAAAGACCTACAGTAATGTGTGCCACCTGAAGGCGACCAGTAGGAAGGCTCTGCAACAGGGACTGCCTGGCATCACCCAGACCCAGAAAGGACCGTGTGAGACCAGTATAGGTACGGTTTACGCATTGGTGACTTCATTTGGTAACCACACGGTCTATACCAGACCCTGAAGTGTATTTAAGACACTAAACAGAGCTCTTTCCTAAAAAACCACCCACCAACCCCTCAGTGTTCTTTTACAATAGTCTAATACTGGAAAGTCAAATTAGCAGCTTATAGCAGGTATCTGAACTGACTGAATACTGTAGTCCTCAAACCAACTGTTTTACGTAAAGTAAAAAAAATGGAACAGAGCAGACTGGAAATTAACCACACCTCCAGTAAAAGGGCTGTCCTGCAGACTGCTTCAGAAAGTCCCTCCACCATAACACAGACTTCATGTGTTGTAGCTTGGGATTCTGAAGGCCTCGCAGTGTAAACATTCTCGTTTCTGTCAGAGAATGAAGTGAATGAGTGGAGCTGCTTTATGAAATGACGGCCCTTAGAACATTGTGAGGAGATTCTGTTTCAGCACCCTGTGGTCACACAAACAGTTGGATTTTCTTTCCTTTAAAGGGAGAGAGGGGCATGCACCATAAACTGTGAGTTCACCACAGTCTTGATCCACACTGGTACTGGATGATTTAGAGATGAAGGTCTGTCTCTGAATGGTGTTTTACTTCTGGTTTATGTAAGATGAGATAAGATAAGCTAAGACAGACTTTATTCATCTCGTTTACAGCAGCAGTGAGAACAAACAAGAGTGAAGAATAGAATAGATACAAATATAATATAAAAAGAAGAAGGATGAAAATAAAGTGCAAAAAAACATTGCAAACTGTAATAAACATAAATGTACAGTTTGTATACAGAAGATGGTGATAATCAGTGAGGTAGTTAAAGGCATGTGTAAAAAGTATAAGTAAACTTATACTAGAGTTATTGGCTTTTTAGCCATGCTGATGGTGTGGTTCAAGTGATGGTCAACTGTTAAAATCACAGACATACAAGTACAATTACCCCTATTCCTAGATGATTTATGGACGTTGGTAATCTAACAGATAAGCGGTAAAGATAATGGATGGACTTTGGTGATCTCCTAAAGATGGGGATGAACATCTTTTGAGCCAGTTCTGAATATGACTTGGGTGTGATGATAGATGAGAGTAAGCTGGTCTGTTGGCAGGTGTTGACAGCCAGCAGATAAAATCATGTAGTGTGTGATATGTATAGAGTGCGTATCCAGTCTCTGCCAGTCGTTTTCATAAGGATTTTTTTAAACCATGTTTGATATGATGTCACTTATGTGCCACCTGTAAAAAAAATAAAATAGAAAATCAAAGAAAAATGGAGATTGCTTTAGTTCTCTCTGTAGACTGTTTAGTGCTACATGCCTCTTCATCCAGGATCTCACCAAACTGTATTTTCTTCCTTTTTTGGCCCTCTCCGAGCAAATGTTACCACACTGAAACAGTGAAATTCTCTGGTTGTTGTCCATATTTTACTTTGGTACAAGAACATGTTAAAGTTGGCTGAGTTTGCGTTACTTCAGTGGTAACAGACTGGTCATTCAGTGTTGTTCTCTTGTGTTGACTGTCATTGTCTAAAGAGTTTGTGCAAGTTGGTGGAAACAGTCTTGGTTTGTCCAGTCTTTGTAGCTTTCAGCACTGTCTTTAGCTGTGTCCAAAGCACAAGCCAGAGATCATATAACTGTAACAACGATATCATGTCACAGAGCTATGGGAATGAAGCTGTTGTGCATGCGTAGTACCAAGTATAACCTGTGGGAAAAATGCATTTGAAAGCTTATTTTGGGGCAAATTCGCCAAACTTTTTAAGTAGTTTTTTATCAGATTTGACTGGTGATTTTGTGGATGAAGTTTTTATGTCTTGGTGACCATTGAAAGTGAAGTTTTGGCTCTCTCCCTATTCATTTAGATAGTGATGCTGTTGCCAAGATGGCAGAGGTTGAAGCACATATTTCTATGATTTTCCATCCCAAGTCAGTCCAAGTAATAAATACAGCTGCAGTGGGTCCTCCCACAGTTTAAGCTCCATCCAGAGAGTTTAAACAGCTCAGAGCATAGTATAAGTTTTATGTGTAACAACTGAAGTAGTAGAAAAGGATTTGCATACAGTAAAGGAAAAAACATTGCAAGAGAAAGCACGCTAACATGCTAGTTTAATCTCTGACCTGTATATTGAGTGACAACAGTATTTACCCTCTGTTTGCCATCATATAGCCTTCCTGTCATACAGAGTAACCCTGTCCCCAACAAATTACATTCATATACTTTTCTCAGTTACATTGTGTGTCAGCACTGTCACAGACTGGATTATGGTCTGAGGCAGCGTGTGTTCTGAATGAAAGAAGAGCTACATTTGAGGTGGAGGATGGATGTTTAAATGTATGAATAAGCACATATATAAATAGATACTTTCTGTATTAAATTAGACCAGGAGCATTCCATAACCTCAACCCAATGCTGTGAGAGTCTAAGCAGAACCACACAGAAGTTTAAAAACGCTGTAGTCACTTTATACTGAAAGATCTGAATTTCTAGTTGAAAATAAATATGTTGTCTGTGAACACTTTACTGACATATTCAGTATCATCATATTTGCAACTTGCCATTTATGTATCAGTCATAGCCTGCAACTCAACATAATGTTCACAGTATATTGACAATAAGTACCTAAGTTTAAAGTCCCTGAAAATGTGGTTTTAAATATATATGACTAAATCTGTAACAATCATACCCGCAATAACTAATTTTCTTGCCTGCTTTGGGAAACAAGAAACAAGTTGCAGTCTATCCCAGGAAAGAATCAAACCTGTGGGGTTGGTACAGTGGTGCAGTGGTTAGCACTGTCGCCTCACAGTAAATGGACTGTACTTATATAGCGCTTTTCTAGTCTTTTTGACCGCTCAAAGCGTTTTACACTACAGATCACATTCACACACATTCATACAGCACATGTTCTATATATATATATAATGTGCTTTCTAAACACATTCACACACCGATGTGACACACACACATCGGAGGCAATTGCCAAGGATACTTCAGCTCGACTTCAATTCAAACCACCGACCTTCTGATTGGTGGGCGACTGCTCTACACAGCTGCCCGCAGTAAGAACCTTTGGGTTCCAACTGGTTCATCCGGGGGCTTCTTCTTGTGGAGTTTGCAGTGTGAATGGTTGTTTGTCTGCATATGTCAGTTCTATGACCCTTAACGTTAAGCGGTATAGATTACGGATGGATGGAAGCCTGTGCAGTGATATATGGCAGTGGAAGAGGAGTGACTTTTTGTTTTCTTGCTGGTCAAACAACAGTGACATGACAATTGACGCAAGACTGTTTCCCTATCTCTAAGTTACTGTCTAACATCTTAGTTTTTAAGAGCTTCCTGATCCAATCGACCATGGTTCGAAAAGATAAAGTTTATAAGCTTTAATTATAGATATGGTATGAATGAAAGTGGAGGTGGGAGAATGCCAGTAGTGACAGTGATGTGACTACGAGACTGCTTACTGCCAAAAAGAGGGCGGCTCACAGGGTTTGTTGGAATTCGTGGCTTGAAAAATAGAGTTTCACAGTGGTGTTGCAGAGTGGGGCTTCTCCCCTCACAAACTTTGACAAGCACTGACAGTGGTGTGCAGAGACACAAACCAACAACAGCCAGGTTTAATTTAGGCCTGTCATTGAGTAACTCAAAGAATCAACATTATTTAGAGACAGTTTATGATGTACTGCCTTCAGCGTTTGATATTTGAACCGGTGAGAGTAATACACAGCAGCAGCTCTACATGGAAAGCTGTAGCTGAGTGTTTTCTACACTGCTTTGCTAATGATGATTTGTATTAGAGCTTGGTGAAGATGAATCACTGTGCCAAACAATACTTTGCATTCACACTCACTCATTTTCAGTGACTTATATAACTGGATACTGAATAGTAGAGCCCTGTAGAGAGGAGCCGAAACACAAGCAGACGTGGACAAAACACAACAGAGTACAGTAATAAAAGATAATTGATCTGTGTTATTTTGGTCAATATCTGCCCTGATACTGATGTGTAGCTTAAAGTCTCTGCTGCTGAGATCAAGGGACTCTGCAACATTACCAGAGCTATGAAAAATCTTACTCTTAATTACCTTTTGGATTTCATCAGTTCATGTAATTGAAACTGGTAAGTCAGACGGTTTTTCCATTAAGAAGGTAACTGTGCACCTCCAGAGAGAAAATTCTGCTGCTGCTGGTAGAAAGCTAAAATAAATGACTTCCTTTGTGTATAAGAGACACACAACCAGATGGAGAGTATTTAAAACAGCACATGTGAAAGCTTTCATGAACTGCATCACATCAAATTTAGAGTAGCAAATGCACAAATACATTTATTGAGCACACAATCATTTTGTTTTTAGTTAAATATTCTTTGTGTGTTAATTTCTCTACAAAATATAACCTGCATTAGAATCTTTCTCTGCATTCAAAATGTAGGCACATATACAGAACCATAGATTTAAAGCTTTATTACTTTTGAAACTTTACTTATACAAAAATGAATGGTACTTCAGGGCTATTTTCTTTAAACTCAAGTGATCTAAAAAGGCATGAATGATTTACCACATCAGTTGGGTAAATCATCTGATGTGGGAGATGGGACTTGCAGGTTAATCACCCATATATTTTTAGTTCACCGCACCCATAGGGATGTAATGCTCCAGTGATATGTGCATGTGTGTGTGTGTGCCAACCACATACCCTTTAAACCCAGACAAAATAAAAGGGCTTGTGATCAAAGGAAAATGTAAATATAGTCTGCCACAACTCTGGGCTGCAGGGACTTCCTGTTTCCTCAGCTGATATCTCTCATTTGGTAATGTGTGTGTGTGCGTGTGTGTGTGTGTGTGTGTGTGTGTGTGTGTAACCTCATGAGCAGGAATTGTGCTGATGACTGTAGCAGTGGTCGGACTAGCATGACATTTACTGTAGATATTCATGGTTCCCTGAGGATGACTTCAAAGATTTTTCACCCTGTTAGCTGTTCTCTAGCACTACCAACAGGCTAAATGATTCAGAATCTAAGAGGAAGACTGACCCAAAATGTATTGAGCATATTCATGCTCCCCCACAGGCTGAATAATTTCGATTTTGCCACCACCAGGTCAAAATGTCGACTTAGTATTGATGATATTTAATGATATGGTATGTAAGCCCTGGATGATACAGGATGTTAGGTGAACCCTGTGTCAGTTAAGTTATTCTTTTACAGTCCACACACTTAGGAACTAAATAATACCAGTCAAAGGCACACCAGAGATGTTCTCTTAAATGTTGTGTATTGATTCTAGTGCTATAAACAACATGATTATTCATCACCATCTCGACATTTGAAAGCAATGTCACTGTTGATCATAGTTTACAGGTGCATGTGTGTGAGAGTGGAAATCAGGTTTACACAGGTCCACACAATTTCACATTCACTTTTAAGATGAAGAGATTATGAAACAGAACCACACACAGGGCTTTGTAAATGTGATGACAGAGTGTATATGAATATTGTGTGAGTTTGTGTTTTCTGCATGTTCTCAGTGATACTTTCCACACTTCCAGTCTTTCTGGGATAATAGATGAAGAATCAGACTGGTACTGTTGGAGTTTGCACATACTTTCACGACACCAACAGAAACGTAAGGTATAATATGGACCCAAGAAGAAAAACTACAGTTTATTTCTTCTTGGGTTTTATTTTAAAAGCTCTGGCCATCATTGGTACGGTTCAGGTTAACAAACCGATTAGCAATTGTCAATGTACTTGCAGAGAGAATTTGTGTTTGTTTGATATACTGATGTCTGGAAGGTTTCAGCTACGTTATTGCTCCGCACAGATTTGATGTTTTTCACTGGAAGCTTGAGTGATATTTAAATCACATGCTTCATGTACCTCATTATTTATTTGCTCTGTTTCCATATTTCAATGTTTTTTTAAATCACCATCTCGGTCCATTCAAGGTTTTTTAAGTGCAACTTAAAAAGGCTCGTGAAAGCAGGTGCAGAGTTGTATATCTGCAGATTTGCCCTTTGTTATGTCTAACAATACTGACATCCAAAAATCCATTAAAAATATATATATTAAAGCTGCATGAGTGAATTGCTGTCCACTAAGGGGCAAAAAATCATCAAAATAAGCTGGCAGATGCACAGCCACCACCAAACACTCAGCTGCTGGTTTACTGGGAACTGTGCCACATTATACAGAGAGATATTTCTGTTATTTAGCCTGCCCTCACAGATATAAATGAGGTCAACAAAATAATAGAAACAATATAATGTAGGTAATTCAACAACACCACAAACTGTTGTTGCCTATTTACACATCCTGCAAAGAGTAACATTATCATCCCAATAGAGTATTCTATGGGATGCAGGTTCAGTACTGAGGTATCAGTGACAATAGTTTCCATAGATACCATCCTTCAGCTGTTTACTGATCATCTAGACCTGAAATTTCTCCTTTTATTAGTCTCATGGGTGATTAAATTACATTTAGGCCATGAGAAGGAAAGTCTGTTAGGTAATAATGTTAAGACGTAAACTCACTGACTTCAGTCTTTGGTTGGATTCTCTCTGTCATTTGAGAAACTCTTTTCAGTCTAAAATAACAAACCACATGTTCCTCAAAGGCTGACTTGGCTTAGCAGCATATAGTGCAGCTGTATAGACAGAATATAACTGATGATTACAGTTGGTTGAACAGTGCAGGAGATGACAGCACAACCTTGGTAGATTAAAGATGGTTTTCCATTAGAACTGCCCAGTGTGTGCCATCATGTGGGTTTATTAATGTTTGGCTAGTAAAACAGAGGTGACTGATTTGCAATGTCCTGTCTCAGATTTACTCACTTTACATTTCTCTACCTTCTCTGCGAGTTCTCTACATATTTTAAACATTAAAAGAAACAAAAAACTGCATACTGTATGTCCTGCTGGGTGGATACTGCCAACACACATTGAAAACAGAGGAAGGGGTGTCCAGATCAAGTTTTGTTTGGCCCTGGTCCTTTAATACTGAGTATCTGCTGATCCTGAGTCTGATTGATATTTACATGATTTAAATCTTGATTAGAATAGCCACAGCTGTAGACTAATTAATCAAACTCAAACACCTTATTTTTTATGACCTCCAAGATCCAGATACTGAAGATTTTCTGACAGAAGAAACTCTGTTCACTGGTAGTGTGGAGCTTCTTCCCTCACTATCTATGT
Source organism: Lates calcarifer (assembly GCF_001640805.2). NCBI lineage: Eukaryota > Metazoa > Chordata > Actinopteri > Centropomidae > Lates > Lates calcarifer. The sequence goes on from NC_066846.1 coordinate 73,953, forward strand.
TTGACAAGCACTTACAGTGGTGTGCAAAGAACACACAAACTAAGCAGCCAAGTTTAATATAGGCCTGTCATCAGGTTACTCACAGAGTCAACATTAATAAGTGACAGCTGATAAAACACAGCAGAGCACACAGTAATGAAAGGATCAGATTTTGATCAGTGTTATTTTAGCTGATACTGATCCATTAGAATATGCCCAGATCCTTAGGATAATCTGTACTGCTTTCTATTATCAACAGCTGTCTTAATAAAAAAGTGTTTTTTAAGCAGCCCATTAGAAATCAAACAATGCTAAGACTGCTTTGCTTTATGTCACTATGACGGTCAGATGCACGTTCTGGTACTGTTACACTTAAATGCTGTGGGGTGGTGTCAGTGGTTTTAGTCTTACATTGTTTGTCTCATACAGGTATGTCTCTAACATTGTGTTTTCTTGTGGAGCACCCCAACTGGGTATTGAAAATAATAATAAAGTAAAACTAAAAAATTTAACAGTTTTAGCAGACTGGATGGACTAAAACTGAGTGTTGAGAAAACTGGGATATTAATTGTTGCTCCTACTCATATTGAACGAAATACTCCCTGGGGTCCTTATCTCGCTGTGTAATGCCAATGTGCAAGAATGTAAGATTTTGTTTTCATTCTTGGTTGTTTTAAGTTACAACACAAAACTGTAAAGACGTCTTTAGATCTCTCCTTTCAATTCATGACACTGTGAAAGTCTCTAATTAACTTCCCACTTACATTATTTTAACACTCTTTCCTCTTGGCTTATGTCAGAAGTTTCATTTGATTATTAACAAATCAAAGTCTTGACTGATTATTAAAACATATAATTCTTCTTGTCAGTATAGGTCCTTCACATGCTGCCAGTCCTCGTTACAAGTTCAACTTCATAGCTGATGTAGTGGAGAAAATTGCCCCTGCTGTGGTCCACATCGAGCTCTTCCTCAGGTACTGACTGTGTATGTGTGTGTGTCTGATCACAAAATGATGGGCCATCAGCTCTCTATAATCCAGTACAGCTAAATTTACTGCTGCATTTCCCCACATCCCAGGCATCCTCTCTTTGGCCGGAACATCCCACTGTCTAGTGGATCTGGGTTTGTAATGTCAGAGAATGGACTAATTGTTACCAACGCCCATGTAGTCTCAAGCAGCTCTCCAGTGTCCGGCCAACAGCACCTCAAGGTACAAAATCCAGTTTTATTTCTGTGATCCTTCATCCTTTTCACTTGAAATGGTCTAAGCTTTCTCAACATAATTTATATGCTTAATCCTCAGAGGAATAGTTGAGCATCTGATGTCAGTGAGTTAGGTACAGAGAAAATGGAAACAGGGCTGTTCAAAAATACACTCTACTAACTCATGTATATCTTTTATCTTACTTGTTGAATGTATACAAAAACAGAAATGGAAAAATGACAATCACTGTACAATCAGACATCAGTTTATCCATGCACATAGCTTTTTTTTTTTCTTCTTTTGCTATAGTATGGGTTGCGGTTGATAAATACGAGGGTACAGACCCTGACAACCTCACTGTTATTTGTCAAGAAATATTTGGATCATGTAACTCCTCATATTAAACAAAACTTATTGTTTTTCCATTTCTGTTGTGTACAGATTAGACAAAGTGGATGCAGCATGTTAATCTGTGAGCTTTAGAGGTATTTGTAGGTGTATTTTTGAACTTTGGTCAGAGCCAGATGAGCTCTTCCCCCATTTCCAGTCTTAATTCTAAGCCTCCTCCTTCCAACTCTATAGTTACTGTATCTGTCAGGGTTTGAATGTTTCCTGTTTTATTTTGGTATTTTTGTCTTGTCTTCCTGTTTCCTGTCCCTTGGTTACTCCAGTTCTCTTTACTTCCTTGTCTTGATTACTGTCCCCGCCCTTATGTGTTTCACCTGTGTCTCGTTATCTCCTTGTCTAGGTGTATTTAGTCAGCGTCTCTTCTTCTTGGCAGTTGCCAGATTGTCTTGTCCCTCGTGTCAGCTTTCCAGCGTTGTTTCCTGTTTTTTGACTTCTTGTGTTCCTGACCGTTGCCTGTTTACCTGATTTTGGATTTTCGCCTATTCCCTTTGGACACTGTTGCCTTATCGGACTGCCTACTCGTGTACTGGACTTTTGCTTGTAATAAAGAACCTGAACTTTGATTGTGTTTGAGTTCTGCATTTGGAGTCCTGTCCTGCTGTGTGCTTGATAGTACAATCTGGCCACATTATGGACTCCGCAGACTCAGATCACCTCCGGTCTGCCCTCAGAGCCCAGGGGCAGCGGATCCTCCATCAAGAGGAACAACTTAATGCTCTCCGTCAAGAGATGAGGGAGATGACAGAGCACCAGGGGCAGATGCTCTCGGCCTTGGGGTCTCAGCTAAATTTCCTGGTCGACCATGTTCAGCGTGGGCCTCAGTCATCTGATTCTCCTAGTTCTGCTTCGCCCCCAGCTACTCAGGATGCAGAACCCCAGCCATCTTCACCGCCTCCAGGGTTGGGATTGAATCCCCACGTTCATCTCTCCAGCCCGGAGAAATTCTCTGGGGATTCGGGAGATTGTCGCTCGTTTCTTGCTCAATGTGAACTTCACTTTGAGTTTCAGGCGGCCTCCTTTTCTACAGACAGAGCCAAGGTTGCCTATATGATCTCCCACATGTCAGGGCGAGCCGAGGCTTGGGCTACTGCTGAGTGGAGTCGTCGCTCAGCAATCTGTGAGTCTCTTCCCTTGTTCATCCGGACTCTTACACAAGTTTTTCAGACTGTTTCTCCGGGCCGTGAGGCTGCCAGGTCCTTAGCTGCATTACGGCAAGGGAGGCGCACAGTTTTAGATTATGCCGTTGAGTTTCGCACTCTAGCGTCTGACAGTGGGTGGAACCAAGCTGCTCTGTGTGATGCCTTTTTTAATGGACTGTCTGAAACACTCAAGGACTATCTCACACCACTGGATTTACCCTCAGAACTCGAGGCTCTCATTGCCTTGGCCTCCAAGATGGACAAACGACTGAGGGAACGGCAGAGATCTCGCCTCTCTTCCCATTCATTTCCTCACTTCCCTCAAGTTCCTAGTCGTCCTCAGATGAACTTTGAGTCCTCCAGGACACCACCTGGGTCGACGGAGGCACCTATTGTTCCCCCGGCAGAGCCCATGCAGGTGGGTCGCACCCGGCTTTCCTTGGAGGAACGTCAGCGTCGTATGGATGAGGGTTGTTGCATCTACTGTGCACAGATGGGTCACTTCCTCGCCAATTGTCCCATCCGTCGTGGTGGGGCCTCTAGAAGTCGTGAGAGCCTGGTGAGTAGCACACTCACTTCTACTAAGACAATGCGGCTGTTCCCCACAGCCACTCTACAGGCTGCCTCTGTTTCCCTTTTGCAACCTGTATTAATTGATTCTGGGGCTGACGCTAATTTTATGGACTATGAACTGGCTAAGAGACTGAGGATATCTCCTGTGTCTCTAGATGAACCCCTCGAGGCAAGTGCCCTAGATGGACGCCATCTTTTCCAAGTAACTCACCACACTCCTGAGATCTCGCTCTCCTTCGGCAATGTACACTCGGAGAAGCTCTCCTTCCACCTGGTTAATGCACCCCACCATCCACTTCTTTTAGGACTTCCTTGGCTCAAGACTCACAACCCCCATATTGACTGGTCCTCTGGTCAGATCCTCTCCTGGGGTGATGCCTGTCAACATTACTGTCTTTCTGAGAAACAGGCTTTGCCCGTTCCTGTCACAGTTACTGAGGAAACTGGTAGTCTTCCTGTGGACCTGGCTGGTGTTCCCTCCTGTTACGCGGATCTACAAGAGGTTTTCAGCAAGACCAAGGCGGCTTCATTACCGCCACATCGCCCCTATGACTGCGCCATTGATCTGCTACCTGGTACCATGCCACCTAGAGGACGTCTTTTCTCCCTCTCCACACCTGAAATGAAGGCTATGAAGGAGTACATCGATTCCGCACTGGCAGCCGGAATCATTAAACCTTCCTCTTCACCAGCAGGGGCTGGATTCTTCTTTGTGGAGAAGAAGGATAAGTCTCTTCGGCCTTGCATAGACTATCGGGGGTTGAATGAAATCACTGTTAAGAACAGGTATCCCCTTCCCTTGATTTCCACTGCTTTTGAGTTGCTGCAGGGCTCAAAAGTTTTCACTAAACTGGACTTGCGTAATGCATATCACCTGGTTAGAATCAGGGAAGGGGATGAGTGGAAAACAGCATTTAACACTCCTACAGGACACTATGAATACCTTGTGATGCCTTTTGGTTTAACCAATGCCCCTGCCGTGTTCCAGGCTCTTGTGAACGATGTCCTTCGAGATATGCTAAATGTTTTTGTGTTTGTGTACTTGGATGATATCCTCATCTTCTCTCCTGATGAGGAGACCCATGTCCAACATGTTAGGCAGGTTCTTCAGAGACTCCTAGACAACAACCTTTTTGTGAAAGCTGGAAAATGTGAGTTTCATGTGCCTACTGTGTCATTTTTGGGGTTTGTTATTTCTGAGGGTGTGATGCAGATGGATCCTGAGAAGGTGAAGGCAGTGGTCAACTGGGTCACACCTACCTCACGGAGAGAGGTTCAAAGATTCCTGGGTTTCGCCAATTTCTACAGGAAATTCATTAGGAACTTCAGCTCCCTGGCCGCTCCTTTGCACCAACTGACCTCTTCCAAGAACAAGTTCTCCTGGTCCCTTCAGGCTGAGCAAGCCTTCCAGATGCTTAAGCAAAGGTTTGCCACTGCTCCAGTCCTCACCCAGCCAGACGCCCAACGGCAGTTTGTGGTTGAAGTGGATGCCTCCGATGTGGGTATAGGAGCCATTCTCTCCCAGAGGTCAGTAACAGACAACAAGTTGCATCCCTGTGCCTATCTTTCTAGAAAACTGTCTTCAGCTGAACACAACTACAATGTGGGTGATAGAGAGCTCCTGGCCATTAAAGCTGCACTGGAGGAATGGAGGCACTGGTTGGAGGGTGCTGAACAACCATTCATCGTCTGGACGGATCATAAGAACTTGGAGTACCTTCGAGCTGCCAAAAGACTCAACTCCCGACAAGCTAGGTGGGCTCTCTTCTTTTCCCGTTTCAACTTCACTGTTTCATATCGTCCGGGCTCCAAGAATGTTAAGCCTGATGCCCTTTCGAGAGCCTTTCCCTGTTCTTTAGAACCCAAGTCGGAGGTGCCAGTTCTGCCCCGTTCCTGTGTGGTGGGAGCCATAACTTGGGACATTGAAAGGAAGGTGCTGGCAGCCAACCAGGGTGGTGCTCCTCCCAGAGGTTTGCCACCCAATCGCCTGTTTGTTCCTCCGGACCTACGCTCCAACGTTCTCCAATGGGGACATGCTTCGCTTCTCACCTGCCACCCTGGGGCTCGTCGCACTCAGTTTTTTATCGCCCAACGCTTTTGGTGGCCAGGTATGAAGGGCGATATTGTGGAGTTTGTTGCAGCATGCCCTGTTTGCTCCAGCAACAAGACTTCACGGCAACCTCCACACGGTCTCCTTCACCCCTTGCCAGTGCCCAAGCGTCCCTGGTCAGACATCTCCATGGATTTTGTCACAGGCCTGCCCCCCTCTGAAGGTAATACCACCATCTTAACCATTGTGGACAGGTTCTCAAAGATGGTTCATTTTGTGCCCATGTCCAAGCTTCCCTCAGCTAAGGAGACAGCCGAGGCCGTTCTATACAATGTTGTCCGTCTCCACGGTTTTCCTAAGGACATTGTGTCGGATCGAGGGCCACAGTTCGTTGCCCGATTCTGGAGGGACTTCTGCAAATTGGTGGGGGCCTCTGCCAGCCTATCCTCTGGGTACCACCCTGAGTCCAACGGCCAGACAGAGAGGTTAAACCAGGAGTTGGAGACAGTCCTCCGTTGTGTGACCTCCCAGAGCCCATCTTCCTGGTGCCGGTTCCTTCCCTGGGTGGAGTACGCCCACAACTCTTTGCCCTGCTCCTCTACTGGTATGTCTCCATTTTTTTGCGTGTATGGTTACCAGCCTCCTGTCTTTCCGTCCCTTGAGCAGGAAGTCTCTGTTCCATCCGCCCACACTTTGGTCCGCCGTTGCCGGGCTGCATGGGTTCGAGCTCGTCGGGCCTTGTTGAAAAGTTCCCTGACCTATAAGAAGGCAGCAGATCGGCGCAGAATTCCTGCTCCCACTTACAGAACTGGGCAAAGGGTCTGGCTCTCCACAAGGGATCTTCCTCTCCGAGTCGAGTGCCGTAAGTTGGCTCCTCGCTTTGTGGGTCCTTTCCCAGTGTCTAAAGTTATTAATCCTCTTGCTGTGAGACTAAAGCTCCCCAGGACCATGAGGGTACACCCAACCTTCCATGTTAGTCGTGTGAAACCTGTTAAGGTGAGTGGGCTGGTCCCTGCCACCAGACCCCCTCCACCCCCCCGGCTCATCGACGGTGGCCCTGTATATTCTGTGAGGAGACTCCTCGCATCCCGTCGCCGTGGACGCCAGCTTCAATACTTGGTGGACTGGGAGGGTTATGGTCCGGAGGAGAGGTCGTGGGTTGCAGCCAAGGACATCCTGGACCCCACTCTTATTAGAGACTTTCTCCGCCAGCACCCTCAGGATCCTGGGCCGTCAGGTGCCGGCCGTAGAGGGGGGGGTACTGTCAGGGTTTGAATGTTTCCTGTTTTATTTTGGTATTTTTGTCTTGTCTTCCTGTTTCCTGTCCCTTGGTTACTCCAGTTCTCTTTACTTCCTTGTCTTGATTACTGTCCCCGCCCTTATGTGTTTCACCTGTGTCTCGTTATCTCCTTGTCTAGGTGTATTTAGTCAGCGTCTCTTCTTCTTGGCAGTTGCCAGATTGTCTTGTCCCTCGTGTCAGCTTTCCAGCGTTGTTTCCTGTTTTTTGACTTCTTGTGTTCCTGACCGTTGCCTGTTTACCTGATTTTGGATTTTCGCCTATTCCCTTTGGACACTGTTGCCTTATCGGACTGCCTACTCGTGTACTGGACTTTTGCTTGTAATAAAGAACCTGAACTTTGATTGTGTTTGAGTTCTGCATTTGGAGTCCTGTCCTGCTGTGTGCTTGATAGTATCTCTCAACAAGGCAATGAGTTTAATTCCCAAAATGCTGAACTATTCCTTCTACAATCTGATTCCACCCAATGTTGTATTTTTCTCTCTCTACAATATAATGCAGTTTTATTTGAATTGAATTTCAGAATCCAAATATGTCCTCAGTATTGTTCCATGAGATTTTCTACCAAAGCAAGAATAAAAATTCAGTGCTAAATTGGGAACACTTGGCAATGTTGAATTCATGAATTTATAATATTGGCATTTGCCTTCATTATATACATAGCTTTCAATGGATGTTACAGCACATGCAGAAAATAACTGAATATTCAATAATGCTGGACATTGCTGATACAATGCTAATACATTGCCACTACTTTTACAATGCTAACTCTGCAGAAATCAAGCATTTCAAATGCTATGAAATATCTTTCATTTGTCATGTTCTCTTCCTTTTTTTCTTTAAGGTCCAGATGCATAATGGTGATGTATATGAAGCCAGCATCAAAGACATAGACAAAAAATCTGACATTGCTACCATCAAAATCAACCCCCAGGTGAGTCCACAGCATTCAACAAACAGGAAGTAGTTTGTTCTCCTTGTGTGAAAATGCATAGTCATGGGAAAGACTGAAATTCTTTATCAGTCATTTTAAAGTTTAAATGAATATTTTCTCATAGTTTTATTTCCCTACATGTGAATGTAAATAAAAAATTTTACACTGTTTTTGTAAAACATTTGTGGCTGTTGTCATTAAATATAAAATGTGATACTTTGTTCTTTTTTGGACAGAAAGAACTGTAGGGGTATGTTAATGTAATCCCTCTCACTTTCTCTTTAATGCAGTAACTTTTATCTGTCACACTGTAGGACACATGTAATGCCCTATGGCATGAACCAAGAACCAAAAAGATTTTTTTTAAATCTCAAAATATCTTTTTAAAAAAGAGATATAATCACCACTCATCTTAAACTAGTATCATTTTTTAACAGCAAAGTTTGTCTTTATTTTATTGAAGTGAGCCCCTATATTTTCTTAAATATCATTTTTAACATGTATTTTTTCTTCAAAAATGTGGTTTTACAAAAAAGCCTGTTTTACTTCATATTTGTCAACTACAGATTTCTATTTTAATGTCTGCTATATCAAATGGGAATATTCTGTTGCATCTTTTTATAGTAATTTTCTTCAAATTCAGCTGGAAAATGGAGAATTTTGTTTGTTAAATACGTTTCTATTGGTTTGACCCATGCTTGACCACCCTGCATGTGTGTGTGGGTGGGTCATTCAGTGCAAAATCAGTTTCAGCTTTCAAAATATCCAATATCAGTTGAACTTGGATCCCAGTGTCACCCAAGCTTGACATTCCTGCATTAGAACTGGGAGAACTGGATCCTGACCAAAACAGGGAGGAGTGAGAGAAACACTCCTCCCTAAACAGAAATCTTAAACAGAGCAGTTTCAGTTCATTCCTTCTCTCTCAGTCACTGCGCCTGTCTGCTGAGCATGTGTTTCCACTCAGCTCTATTCTTTTCCTCCCCTCCCCTTCACATCCTCACCCCCTTTTTTTCATCACATCCCCTTTTCTTTGTGGACACTCTCACATGTAATGTAATATACAGGTTAATATATAAAGCTGTATAGTGATATAATTTATGTTGTGCTTTCATTTATGTAACTTTGTGTGTTTTACAGCTGTTTTCATTATTATCATGATCATTGGGCTGTAACTTCTTTTTTTGCTGATTGTTGGATGTGCAAGGTCTTGATACCCTCTATTCTAAGTACTCCATACTTGCACTCTTTTTTGGAAGTTCACAAACAGAACTGAAGTAACCAAGATGTATATGCACATGCTTCTGGCATGGATAATTTGGGGTGTGTCATACTTTAATGAGCAGAGGAGCTGAACAGCTGTGAAAGTGGTTGGATTAGGACAAATAAAGCACAGATTCCAGGAAAGTTCAGTTTCTCTTCAACTGGGATTTGAATTTGTATTTTTGCTCTGTCTACCTGTAGGTTAGCATAACATTTTCCAACTTGTAGAGAAAAGTTCCTCTGGAAACAGTCCAACATAAGCCAAACTATCAAAAGCATATGGCGGTATACATTAAAAATGATTACCTCAGTAATCTCCTATGACTGACTTTTATTATAGGAGGAATTAAACCTCTAGGTTTATCCTAAAGGTTCAGCCTGGTGCATGTCGCTTTTTTATATTAATTGAATTTCTGTCTTACACTGCTGCCACAGGCAATGCAGTAACCATGCAAATATTAGAAAGACTTCCAGCCCTAAAGACCATGGCACCATGACCTTAACTGACTCAGCTCTTACACCTCATACTCTTATTCTACGCTTATGAGGGACATTGGTGCTGCCATGTTATCAGCTATGCAGACACATGGTTAGATTTGGCTGGCACAGACCTCTCTACCTGAGGATATTAGAAAAGACAGAAAAGGCTGAGAAGTTTTGCTGCACAAAAGCATGCATTCAGCACACATTCAGCAGAGTAAGAGGTACAAGGTATGGGCCCAGAGGCTCTCATAAGGAGACACCCATGTTCAGATTCAGGTTCAAGACCTCGGGGGAACATCACCTAGGGCTGGGGGGGCAGCTGCCATGGCTGTTTCCCAGCCATCTTTGGCTAGGTTAGGAAAAGATGTGTATCACACCCTTAAGTTCTGACTTCTGTGGAAAATGAGTAAAGAACTGGCAGTGTCCCCCTTCTTTTTCTGGGATCCACATGACCAAGATCAAGGACCCAGTCCAAACACAGATTTTAGCTAAAGGGGGCAATTGTAAGAGTAAGCTCCAGCGAACAACTCCCTGGTGTTTACTCAAAATACTTTCTCATTCTAATAAAAAATAAGCAGCATGCATCCCATCTTAAACCCAAGGCTGTCAAACACATTCCTAAAGGTGCTCCTTTCAAGATGTTGAACACTAAACAAATTCTGGAGTCCACTGAGAGAGGGGGGTGGTTCACTTCCCTAGATTTAAAGGATGCATACTTTCATGCCCCCATCTGTTCAGACTACAGACTGTTTCTATAGTTTGCTTTTCATGGGCAGGTCTATCAGTCCAAGCTCCTCCCATTTGGCTTTTCTCTCTACAGGTGGTAGTAGCTGCTCTTTGCAACTGAGTAATCTTGAACCAGCTGAGCACACAGTGGTTGTGGGTCTATACCTGAATCACAATCAAAACAAACAAAATGAGAGCAACCCACCTTGCCCTGGTGGAACTTCACAGTGGGAATGGACAACTCATCCAATGTGGGAACCAGATCCCTACGCTGTCTCCAAATAACTAGGAAGCTCTTGCTGTGGGCTACCCATAGCATCCCTCAGAGCAGTGTGTATTCCAGGGGTGGAGAGTTATATGGAGAGCATATCTCCTGTCCAGGAGGGGCCCTCTCCCAGGCAAAGGAGGTGGTGGTTATGGTTTAACTGTAAATTCAGCATAGCCCAAACCAGTCTGCTTGTGTCAGAGGAAACGGCTCATTGCAAGAGCTGGTTTTTGTTGAGGGCCAATGGGTCTCTCACAGGCATGGATGCTCTGTTTAAAGATTGGCCATCAGGCTTGTTGAATGCTTTTCCACTGCTGCCTCTGATTCCCCATGTGCCCCACAGGTCACAGGCCACAGGTCCTGTTGATAGCTTCCATGTGGCCAAGGAGGCACTGGTTCCCTGCTCTCCTCCACTTGATCCACTGCCAGCCGTGGTCCCTGCAAGTCAGGGAAGATCTCCTCCTCCGGGCAGGCAGTCATGTTTTGCCCCCAGCTTAGCAAATCCACAGCTGAGGGTGTGGTTGCTTCACAGCCTCTCCCACAGCAGTTAGACATTGGTCTCTGACATTGTAGTGGTGCCTGTGGACTAATCTACATTAAGCACACAGGAACTTTTCACTGTTGAACATATATTGTTTTTTTTTACATTTTACTTGTTTTGTTGGTGTGTGTTGCTAGTGTTTTTTGGAACAATAGAAAAACAACAATAGAAAACTTTAAATTAGCCAGTCCTCAACATGGTACTGAGCTTGCAGTGGGACTTATAGTACACTGTCTCTTCATGCCTCTGCCAGCTCAGCTATCAGTAAAACGTGTATTTGGCTTTATTGGCATGACATATTAGCTAAAACATGTTGCCAAAGCATAAAATGACATATGTACATTAGAACATCAGTAAATACAACGATAACTATATACAATAAGATAATAATAAAGAATGAGATAAGAAATAACAAAACAAACAAACAAAAAAAACAACAAAAAAAACGAGAAAACAAAATAAAATATATACATATACATGTGTATGTACAGTATATACATACACACATATAAAATTCCTACATCAAACTGTGTTTCTTTTTGTGACATGCTGTGACATACTCTCCTGCCACTTCTATTACAGAGCTTTCTTCTCCTAGAAGGATTCGAATCTGTTGATCTTTTGGGATGGAAGCAAAGTTTGCAATTTTTTGTCTAAATCTGATGAATTCATTTTCTCTAATTTCTTTATATTTTGCGCAACTTGTGAGAAAATGAATTTCTGTTTCAGTTTCACCTGTTTTACAATGTGAACAGATTCTGTTTGATCTTTCAAGCCATTTTCTTTTTTGGCGTCCGGTTTCAATTGTGAGTTTATGGTCACTAAGTCTATATTTAGTTATTGTTTGTCTTTTTATAGGATGTTTTATTTGGCTTAAATATTGGGCTAATTGGATTCTCTGTCTAGTAAATTATAGCATTCTAATTTATTAATTGATTGGATTTCTGTTTTCTACTGTTTGGAATATCTGAGTTTATTGTCTTTATTTGTTTTACTTGTGAATTTGGAGTTCTTCTCATAGTGTCACCTTTATATAGAAATGTCATTTTCTCATTTGTTCCATTCCAGGTAATGTGATCTGGGTTCATACAGCTTCGTTATTCTAAGAATGATCTGTGATGATACGAATCTGTGTCTGATTCTATCGGATGGTTCCAAAATTTGATTGTTCTTTTTTTTAAATTTCAATTAAGAGGGTGAACTGGCCCAGCTCTGCTCTGTAGCCGTGGTTAGGACAGTTTCTGTGGACTCTCAGTATGTTTTTACAGAACTCAAGATGAACCTTTTCAACTGGGTTTGAGTCCCATTGCTCCTGTTTGATCAATGAGCCCCAAACTTCACTTCCATATAGAAGAATTGGCTCAATAACACTTCGGAAAATTTTCAACCAAATTATTATTGGGAGGTTTAGTTTACTCTCTCTCTCTCTCTCTCTCTCTCTCTCTCTCTCTCTCTCTATGTCTCTGTCAAGGCAGATGGCCACTCACCCTGAGTCCAGTTCTGCTTGAGGTTTCTGCCTCTTAAAAGTTTTTTCTCTCCACTGTCACCAAGTGCTGCTCATGGTGGGAATCTCTGGGTCTCTGTAAATAATATATTTCAATAACAGTCACTTATCTCACCTTTAAGTATTCAGACCCTTAATTTAGTACTTTGGCAGCAATTTTACAGCTTAAATTCCTCTTGGATAAGTCTCCACAATATTTGTATTAAAGCAGTAGATTAAAGCAGTTTATCTCATTATTCCCACCTGGTCCTCTCAAGCTCTGTCAAGTGGATGAGAAGCATCTGTGAACTATTATCTTAAGGTCTCTCCACAGATGTTCAATGGGTTTTAGGTCTGGGCTTTGGCTTGGCCTCTCAAGGCCAGTCATACTGTCTGAATGACACTCGTTTTCTTGGCTGTATGCTTTACTCAGTTTTGCTGGACAGCCAACTCCAGGAAAACCCCTAGTGGTTCTAAACTTCTGTTACTTCTGCACGCTCACTGGAAGGACCAGGATTCAAACCTCTGGTTAGGTTAAGTCAGTGCTTCTCAATTATTTTCTGTTACGCCCCCCAGGAAGAAGTAAACATTTTGCGCCCCCCAACTCTCCGCCGTGACTGTAAATAGTATCATTTGTCTATGAGGTTATAAGTACACCTCTGCATAACACTGTATAGCATTCACAAACCAGGTCGATTGTTGGCAATATTCGACACATTTTCGCTGACAAAACTCAAGCGCCTGTCTCTTAAGGGTTTGTTCACTGCACATCATATCTCCTGCTCTGTGCTGTGTGCTCTTGTTTGGTGCAAAAAACCCTACTTCCTGTGGCCAAAAAAAGCATGTTCCCGGGGTCACACACGCCCCCCCGGCATCACTCCGAGCCCCCCCCCAGGGGGGCACGCCCCACTATTTGAGAAGGACTGGGTTAAGTGGACCCTCTAATTAGTCTGTACGTGTGAATGATTGAGTTTATTCACCTGTAAAAGGTTCCTACCCTGCTACAGAGAATATCTTACCCTGGTCCATTTTATCTGTTCATTCCCCACCCTCAGACAATGCTGCCTATATTGTTTCTGGGCCACAGCGCAGACCTGAGGCCAGGGGAGTTCGTGGTTGCGATTGGCAGCCCCTTTGCCCTCCAGAACACTGTCACCACTGGCATTGTCAGCACCGCCCAGAGAGATGGCAAGGAACTGGGCCTCAGGGACTCTGACATGGACTACATCCAGACGGATGCTATTATCAATGTGAGACTATAGTAAGACAGAAAACGTGTTCTGAGTCTAAATTATTATTTAGCAGCACAAAGATGTCAAATTGTAAAGTGCATTTTGGATATCACAGTTCTGTTTTTTGTTTTTATTTTTCTTCATAGTATGGGAATTCAGGAGGACCTCTTGTCAATTTGGTAAGCTTTTGGTTTCCTACATAGAGGCTTTCATGACTGCTGTAAAATACCTCTTTCTGCTTGGGTCTTGTTAAACCTACAAAACACATTGCACAATGACTGTGTTTGCACAAGAACTGTGTTTGCACCTGCAGGAACATAAGGCTTTGAAGGCTTATTCTTGATAATAGAAACCCAAGAACCTTTTTCTACTTCTGTATTCAATTTACCTTGAAAAGGAAAATCATCTCAACCACCTCAAAATGTAAATAGTCATTCTTCTCCCTTTCTGTGCCTCTGTATTTGAGGATGGGGAGGTGATCGGCATCAACACACTGAAGGTTGCAGCAGGAATCTCATTTGCCATCCCATCCGACAGGATCATTCGGTTCCTTAATGATTCCCTTGATAAGCATAATAAAGGTGAGTCTGCCAATGATGTCACTGAGCCAGGATTAAACATCTGTGAGCACCCTACAGAATATACAGTAACTAACTGGGGTCTCTTTCAGATGTGAGGTCAATAAAGAAGCGTTTCATTGGAATAAGGATGTTGACCATCACACCAGCGTAAGTTTGAACTGCTGACAATTATTGTATTAATGGAAAATATGGAAAACAGAGAGCAGAGATAAGAATAGAGTAATGACATCTTATGTTGTTAATTTAATACTAATCCATTTTCAATATTGTCCACATCCTCACAGCAAGGTTGTAATCACACAGACATTTCCATTGCGTTCAAACAGCACAAACAGCTGCATTGGTGGGGGCATTTTGTTTCATGTACTGGTGAGGCAATGAATATGATCTAGGGAGTCCAGATTTTTTATGCATATAGTGTTGTTTTAGGTGACCCTTGATGTGTCCCACACTATTCCGGGTTCTCTTCTACTCACATTGTACTGTTTAGAATTCCTGAATAATATTGCTCAGTCTTTTATATATAATGTTGTTGTTCCATTGTATTTAAAATAAATGACTGATGCAAATGAAATTTTATATTTGGCACTTGAATGCTGCTAAAACTGGTAATGTTATTTGCACATTGTAAGAAGAATCTATTGTATGTTGGGTTGCTCCAAGGATGAGGTGTATGAATTTATTAGAAACATTTTTGTTAGATTCTGATTTTGTGGAATATTTTGTGTTATCTGTTATATTCTTTGAGAGAAAATGTGTGTATGTGTATTCCAGGTTAACTGAAGAGCTAAAACAGCAGAACCCGGATTTCCCTAATGTTACTAGTGGGATTTATGTCCATGAGGTCGTTCCTCACTCACCTGCACAAAAGTAGGTTTAGTTTATTAATTCATCCCTCAAACAGGAGTAGTATACAGTGTGTTAGAGATTTCTAGCATATAATGAAATTTTTACCTTTAACAACAATTTTTCCTCTCTCTGTCTCTCTCTGTCTCCAGAGGCGGTATCAAAGACGGTGACATTATTGTGAAACTGAACGGCAGACCTCTGATGACAACAGCTGACCTGCAGGGGGCACTGCAGGAGGAGACAGCCCTGCTACTGGAAGTCAGGAGGGACAACGATGACCTGCTCTTTAACATTGAACCTGACGTTATCATGCAGTAGACACTGCAAGCACAGCACTCCTGCAGAGCTAGACCAACATCTAAGGCCCTATTTTTGTGAAAAGACATGTTGGATGGTAGAAACTCTGTACCAGTGAAGTGAAGTGGTATTTATGTCAAGCGCACACATCTTCTGATACTCTGCAACTGCCAGTTAACTTGACTCTACCAAAATAAAAGGAGGTCAGTAAGGATGACATGGCACAATACAGTTTTGGCATTAAGGATTTCCAATTGTACCTCCCTCAGAGGTACATCAGGTCAACGTCGGAGCACCTCACAGAATCACTGGATTCAGATGTTACCTAACAGTTTTGTCTGTCATTCTGTCATTTCTATTTACATGCAGCCCAAAAATAATCAAGCAACAATGGTTGTTGGGCAGCATTTTATGGTGCTTATCACAAAATTTATAAGATAAAAGCAAAGTTGATGAATGTACTGTAGAGTTGATAAATGAAAACTGAACAAAATTCAATCTAAAAATCAAAGGTGGTTATCATATACAGATAATTAATTTGGTCAACATTGTTCAATTCACAGTATCCATCCATCGACTCGGGAAAAGAGCGAGTCCACAGGACATGACCAGGACAGAATCCACATTGCTCCTCCATCAACTATACTTTGTAACCTGGGGTCAGCATGTCAAACCCCCAGCCATCGTCTGGCACTGATTTGATAACCTGACCTTCTGAGCGAGAGAGATTCAACAGAGGTCCCCAGCTGGTGTCAAACCAGCTGGGACCTCAGGTCGGGGTGCTCACCCCTCAACTCTCATGTCCCTACATCATTCCTTCCAGGTGAGCAGACCAGGATTCATGGCTGTGGGCCCAGCCACCAGGCACTCACTGGGTAGAACTTAATGCAAACTTATCAGTTCTGTCACCTCCATCGACTCTGCTTTTATCACTTGCCGTTTTAGTTCCCTCATAAAATATAGATGATTGAACATAGATGACGATATAGATGATGATCGGTCATTAAAAAAAAACGTTCATAGACTCTATGAAAGCCTTCCCTTTGTGTTGATTAAATCCTTTATCCTTTTTAAATCCTAAGTTATCATAAGGCAGTGTGTGTATCTGTGTTCAGGCTGCAGCCTCTCATTTTTTAAGGTCCACTGAAAAATGTGATTACATAATTTCTCACTTTTCAGCTAGGGGTATATGACTAAAACTTTTACAGCCAGTTACATGCAGTGTTGTTGTTGAGTTGACACACTTACTGTCCTCTCTATTATGAGCATCTCAGGCCACAAAATACCAAAGAGCCACTCTTTCTATGTACTCTTTGTACATTGTCTCTTGTGCAGTGGACTACACTTTTCACCATTTATCATGAAAATAGGGTTTTATTTTTGTTGATTTTGGCTTTCAATCAAGTATCAGACCATCAATGCCATCTGCTGCTGATATGATGGACATTCCTTCTTGACCACAACTAGTGCTGTGTTTTTCATTCTTTTTCATTATTGTACGATCAGAGGAACCATTCTAGTGTGTTTTATGAGAATTTTGTCAAAAAGTTTGAGTCTTGAGTCTGTGAAATCTGCAATAAAACCTGATTAGTTTAAGGTATGAATAATGGTTTGAGATAATGACTATAGGTTCATTCCAAAACTGTTGAGCCCAATCTATATTAAAAATAGTGATGATTTACATTAGATCTTTTGCTGGAAAAAAACTAAGTGCCAATCTAAGTGCTGTAGGAATCTCAACTGAGCCCTAAAGTTATATCACCTCTGAAAGACATTGATTACTTTTCCTAAACCCCATAGAAAAGAATGTGTGTGACAATGTACCGGTCAGACATAAAGAGCTGTTCCTCATTTCTGAGGTTGTCTTCCTCAAAGCCTGCATTTCAAGACTGAATACACCATCAAGTGCCTGATCACACCAAAAAATGTTTCATAGAAATTAAAAAATACAAATCTCTTGAATTAATGGTCCAACGTGTTGGTAACATGTAACAACCCATACTTAAAAACTTGTGTATCATGGAACAAGTTGACAGCTGGTGTTCACCTTTATGTGCTGTTGAGTGCTCAAAGATTATCCAACAGTGGTCAAAACCCCTTGCCCAACACCTTTCAGATGTCTTTAGTGATGTTTAGATAATGCTATTGTTATGGTATATGCAGTTCTGGAGAAATGATTTATTGTTATGTTTGGGGACCTTTGGTCTATCCTGGCTTGTGCGGAAAGAAAGAAAGAAAAAAGAAAGGATGGGAGCTGACAATAACTCATGAGACTGATTTGTCATCCTCAGTAGCTTCACTCAACTCCTGCTGTGTCAGCTCTCTCAGTAGATAGCAGGACCTGCATTGTCAGTGATGCTCTAAGCTCAGTTCATTCATGTTAACAAATAGATGCAGACAGAAATGCAAGAAACCAAAACACATCAGGGGTGAAGGTTGTTATTCATTGTCCTTCTCAGTTTCAACAAAAACAGTTCCTCACTGTCTGCAGTGATTAGCTAATCAATAGGACAAATGACAACCTGTGACTGTGATCCTACAAACTACTTTGAAGTACACTGAAGACCTTTAAAGAGCAACTTCCCAGTTTGGAACTTGTGCACTTTAGGTGAAAAGAGTTGAGGAGGAGGTGATCACAACAATAGCTCGGGTCTCTGTGAGGTTTGGGATAGAAATATACAATTATTCTATAATGAATCCACTGTGAACAATCTAATCTGGAGAGGTGAAGGAGGTTGACCCTTTAGCCTTTTGTAGGTTCCATATTTCTTGATGCGTGGAACGGGACATAGCCAAGTGCAGACCCTGAACAGTGCACAATCCCCACTATACAGTCAGATGTTGGGATGTTAGGCTCTATAATAAGAGACACTTGATATTTTTGTTTGTGCTTTACATCTGCTGTGTCATGTTATAGTAACTTATAGCTGATTTGATGACATCCACTGACTCCCAAACAAAGTGAACAAGATGCAATACCTTACTTGAGGTGGAGGCATTACCAGACATCATAACAAAATACATCCTGATCTAAGTGCACATAGAGCATGATATAGTGAGCTTCCTCAGGAAGCTCTCAAGCAGCATTGGAAGTGAGTTTTGCCAGAAGCAGTAACAACAGCTGACACAGCACTGTATACTGCTTCATGTCTGTGTTCTGCACGAATTTCTGGTAACTGACCAGTTTGTTAGTGACTCTTCCAAGTAATTTTATCTTTGTATAATAGCATTTTGTTAGCCAGCGTACACTAGTATCTGCATTACATTACCATATAAAGTTATTATCACCTTTTTTTAAATGTCTTTGCACATTTACAAATCCCTCACACAGAGAGCAACATTAGCATTTCATTTGGAGTCATGTGTTTGGCCAATATTCACTGTTTTGGTCTTAACCAACTTCTGAGAACCAGCTAGTGTCTAACTATGTCTATCTATGGTTAGGAATGGGTAGCTCCTGTAGCAGAAAAGAGGTTTAAGAGTATAGTGAGAGTGAACCAAAATGCAAAGTTACATGAAATAAAACCAAAACAATGAGTTGAAAGATGCTCCACAGAGCTTAGTGGAACTGCAGAAATGGTGACAATTCTCTATGGATCTCTCAGTGGGAGTAACCCCTTTCCCCTCACACATAATCATATGATTCTTTTTGCTACATAAATATTGATTAGTGCAACTTTAACATTAATTGCTTGGCTTAATAAGACTGCTGGCTATATTGCTTGCTGTTGCAACCTACAAAAAAACGGTCACACTCAAGCTAAATACATCTTGGACCCATCTCTGTACTAGACCCAGAGATTTTTCAGCAATAGCAAAATTGTTTATTTTCCAGCAGGCCTCCATGCAGCTGCCATATGCATTTGCAATAGCTACAAACAGTTCACCAACTGAAATCTTAATGGGTAGATAGTAAAATATGGTATTATTTTTGGTGTTATTTTTAAAACTGATGTGTATGATTTGTGTCAAATTGTATTTAAAGACAAAATAAGATAAGTTGTTGTTCAGTATAACGATAACCTTCTGGTATAAGTTTGAGACAGTACTTCTGTCAAAGCCTTTTTTCTCTGGTTGGCATGATTCTGTAATGCTGAAAGTTGTCCTTGCATAACCAAATGTGAACAACATGTGTGTTAATTTAGTTGAAATGATGTACTCTGTTGTAGTGAAGAGCACAAAATGTGAGTGTCTTTTTTCATGGCTCATTCACTGTTGCTGTTTTGGTCCAACTGTATGTGGATTTTAGTATGAACAGACTCAAAACCAAATGTTTACATGTAAGTTGCCAACAAAGCAATATTCTGATTCAGCCTTTGGAAGTAACATTTCCACCAAATAAAGTTTTAACAAATTTAGAAAGTTGCTATATTTCGTCTGTACTGTCTTGTTGTGGAAATCCAAATCATTCTTAATTTTGTCCACATTTCTTCACCTTCAAATCTAGGTCACAGGCAGTGACTCATGGAACATTTTTGTGGGAAACATTTAGGAGCTCTTCAGCATGGTAGTGTACTATCTGACTGAGTGGAAAGAACTCTCCTCCTAGCCGGCCATAAACATTCCTGAGAGGAAACAAGTCTCCCATGTTGACATGCAATGAAAAAACACAAAGGAAACTCTTTTGTGGTCACAGCAGACAGACGATTATTTGCAGCCATAACCTCTCTTTCCTTCCCTGCTCTTAACAGGTCATGAGTTTATTTTTAACACTGTGGGCAGTCTTGCACAGGCCTTTAGCCAAGATAGATTTAGAAATACTGAGATCAGGGGTCCCAGTCTAGACAATGCACCACTCCACCCAAAAATTTACCTTAACACTTTATTACCAGTCACAATAGCTGAGCTGGTATTGTTTTCATCCTATGAGTCTGTGTGTGTGTATGTGTTTATAGGTGTGATTATGGCTAAATGTGGTCCGGAAGACACCAACTGAAGTGGGAACTACCACAGAGGCAGTTTTGCATACTTCGGGGAGTGTTTATGTCTGTCTGCTTGTGGAAAGATTTTGTTACCACAATAGTGTTACAACTGTGCAAGAAACACAAAATTTTATAGGTGTGTGGGTGAGATCACAGTGAAGGAATTGCAAGTGCAATTACAAGTGCACATTAGAAGGTCGCATCTCCTAAGCACAAATGATATTTTGGTTCTTGTGGATGCAGCAAAGTGCAAAACAGCTGGCTGAAGGTGAATATACACTCATTGAGCACTTTATTAGGAACACCATATTAATACTGGGTAAGGCCTCCCTTTGCTCTCAAAACAGTTCTGTCCACTGTGGGAACCTACATCAGACCAAGACCTTTTTATTATTTTTTGTTATATAATTATCCTGTATTCATCATGTCAAAGTTTATGAGTTTTTGCAGAAGAATAGACCTAGATTTAAACACCAAAAACCATTTCTAAAAGTTAGATGCAAAAAAAACACAGGTGTGTTTTCAAATCTTTTATGTTTTTAGAGCTTACAAACAGACTTCTGTTCATGAATGTGAAATTCCACACCCTCGCATAGTGGTGTTGCATGTCTTATTCTTTAAATGTATTATGGTGCAAATACTGCTGTGCCACATTTCTACTAAAGTAAATAAGAATCCACATCACCTGCCTGCAGGCAGACCCTATTGGCAAATTTGCATAGCTGTGTGTTCCCATTGTGCCATTCTGCACAATGTAATTCCCTGGAGAAGCATCTATCCATTTGTTGAGTTGTAGTTGTGACTGGCACAGTTGTTTCAGAAGCCAAGTAATGTCTTTGGATGGGGGTGTATTTATTGTCATCAAACTCTCTCATCTACACTTAGCAGATACTTGGGACACCTGCCTATTCATGCAATTGTTCAATCAACCAGTCATGTGTCAGCAGTGCAATACAGTTAATCATGCAGTTAATGTTTTACACTAAACATCAGAATTGGTAAAAATGTGACCTTGGTGACTTTGACAGTGACATGGTTGATAATGCCAGACAGGCTGATTTGACTAATTGGAGATGTTGGTTTAACAGTGTTGGAGGATTTCAAATCCTGAGCAAATCACCATTCATCTGGGTGGTCTGGTTCTGGAATGGGCAAAATAGAAGTTTTGCATGCACTGGTAGTTTCAATCAACAAACCTTGAACTAGTAGGCATTTTTCCCCAAAGTGGGTAAAGAATGTAAAATGTAAAATTTGAGAACCACTGGCCTAGACACACTTGAAACACATTTTCTTTGCAAATCAGTGACACTGATTCAAGCTTGTCTTGAATATTTGCAGTGCCAGTCAAAAGCTACAGATTATATTTCCTACTAAATATATTTGCTGTTACAGTTGAGTTGTATAGAATGGAAACTTGAACTTTATGTCACCTGGTTATGCATTTTCTGCATAGTTCTGACGATTAGTCATCTTCCTTTCTTATTTTAAGTAGAATCAAGGTAATGAAGTTATACAGCAGACAGACTGGCAGCCAGTAGTATCAGCAGGTTATAAACTTAGCAAATATTACAGATAAGAAACACCTGGGACCAACTTTGCTACTAAACTTGCTAAGCCTCATAAACCATGATGCTTACACAGAGTGACAGAATACACTGTGGGTATGCATGCCTTCATTTCTCAGGAAGCAAACATTAGTTGAGCCCTCTTGCGAAAAAAAGGACATTTTCAGACAGTGCAGAGAGGGTTATCATCAACAACAGTCAACAACAATTTTTTTTCTTACCAAATACTGCAATATGTGTGTTTTCCTGGAAGAGGCAGAGACAGAAGCCAAAGCTCTACAGTCTTCTTCCAGTAATGAGACTTAATCTGACTGACTAAACATCCCCTGGTAGGACAACAGGGGAATGGGAGGGTTAATGCTGACACACTGCATTGAGTGTTGGTTTGTGTGACGAGTTTACAGTTCATGATGAAAGCAAATACATGCAGTTCATTTACAGTTCAGACTTGTTATCATTAATTTGGGATTTAGATATATATCTTTTATTTTAATAAAGCATGTGGCATGGAGTATTGTGTGCATGTGTGGATCTATGCACATCAGGTATATGTTGCTGTCTACAGCTCAGTGTTTGTTTATTAGGAACACCACATTAATACTGGATAGTTCCTCCCTTTGCTCTCAAACAGCCTCAGTTCTTCATAGCATGTATTCCACAAGAGGTTGGAAACATTCCTTTAAGATTCTGCTCCATGTTGACATGACTGTATCACAACATTTCTGCAGATTTGACAGCTGCACATTCATGCTGCCAATATCTTGTTCTACCACAAGATTTTCTGAGTTATGGTAGCCTCTCAGTTAGCCCCAACCATTCTCAGAAGAGAACAGCCAGGCTTATTGGTCACTGCTGCTCAATGGATGTTTTCTGTTTTTCCCACCAGTCCCAAACTCTAGAGACTGTTGTGTGTGAAAATCCCAGGAGATTAGAAGTTTCAGATAAGGTCTCTTAGTAAAGTGTTGGGCCACCATGAGTCACAACTTCAGTGCACTTTGGCATTGATTCTACAAGTCTCTAGAACTGGGGACGAAACACCATTCTTCCAAAACATATTCACTCATTTATCAGTTTTGAAATGTTATTAGCTGTTTTTAAGTGTTCACTAGTGTATTAGTTCAGTTCTACTCTGTTTTTATTGTAGGCAGAGTTTGTACTCAGGAATGGAATGGATATGTATGATACTACCCCATGTTGAGGAGCAGAGCCAGGTACAGCTGGCTATACTCCCGACAGGATTTCCTTGACCTAACACTGTTTGATAAGCTTGCTGAGACATAACTCAATATTCCCACAGAATTACTGTGGAAGGGATGTCAGGGAACCCAAGCCAAAATAAAGATAAACAAAAGGCAGAGAGAGAGAGCATGGAGAACTTTTAGACCAGCCCTACCATCTGTTATCACAGGAAATGTTCGCTCCTTGGCCAACAAGATGGAGGAAGTGGAGACACTTGCTAGGACCCAGAATGTGTACTAGGAGAGCAGCGTAATGTGTTTCACAGAAACACAACTTGAGGACACTTCCTGACGATATGGACACAAGGGACACCAAAGCTAGTGGTAAGCAGAAAGGAGGGGGACTTGCTTTCCTTATCAACAACAGACGGTGTAACCCTGGACATGCTACTATCAAGGAGCAAATATGCAACACTGGACACTGAACTTTTAGCAGTTAGTATTAGACCATACTATTTGCCAAGGCAATTAATAGTGGTGATCATTGTTTCTATTCTCATTCATGGTTATTTCATTCTATTTCTCATTCTACTCTTTTACTTAATCATTCTTTCCTTCTTTGTCTTATTCTGCAATTTTTGTTTCACTATTCTGCATCATTAAGTCAAGTTCCTGTGTACAATGTACAATTACCAAATAAAGCAGTTTGAAGTGTGACTTAAGTCTGACCTGAGTCCAAGTTGTGTGGCTAAAAAGCCCACAGCTCTTTTTAGTGGGATCAGTAGAGGATGATCTGGGTTCATTCATGACTAGTAACTGTACTTGACTTGCATCCCTCAACAAAATAAAACAAACAAACAAAAAAAATCAGGCATTATCCATTTCTCTCGAGCTGAAGACATTTGAAAAATAAGCAACACCAGCTCAATGGGAAAGATACTGAGAGAAAGCTACGGGACTGGACATGGATAAGTGAGCATAGACGGAGGGTTTTTGTTTTGTTTTTTTGTTTTTTTCCCAGTAGAAGTAACGGCTAAAACCCTGGAAAGATGACATCAGAAGTCATGTAAGAGTGAGTCAAGTGATCAGTGAAATGAAAATGTTCAAAATATTCCTGGAAGATTCATATGGCAAAAAACTGGAAAGGCAAAAAAGTGATGTATTGATAGGAACATCTTGAGCATATTTGAGCGTTTCAGAGATACCTCTTCTGTACTTTCCTTGCTCCCAATATTACAGATACAAACAGAAATCAAGTCCCGTCTTGCACAACATCATGTAAATTATTGGGAAGGCAAGCCAATCACTAGCTAGCAAGTCATTGTAATACTCTCAAAAAAAAGTCAATTAAATTCCTGAATCCAGTGACACACACATTTCCCAGAACCACAGCACACACCCACCTGACATCTCCAGACACCTCCAGCCTATGTAACAGAAATAACACAAACCAGATGACTACAACCAACACTGTATAAGGACTGACAAGTGTTTAAACTCTGGTGTCTCTGGTTGACAACTCAGCACACTACTATTTAGCTGAATTTCATTTATTTGTGTTTCTAATCAGCCACACTAACTGACTGACAGGGTTCGCTCTCTGTGGATAACGTAAGCTACCTGTTCATATGTAACAGTGTACTGAACGTTTATGTAAGAAGTTTAAGAAGGGCAAAGGTGTGCATTTGCCTTAGATGAATGCCAGTGTTGGTTATTAGACTTCTTCCCACCATCCAGAAACATGCATGTTAGGTCAATTGGTGACTCTGGCGATCCATACAGAGTGTACCCTACTTCTCACCCAGTGTCAGCTGGGATAGGCTCCAGTTTGACAACACTGAAGATGTGGAAGTTCTGTGAGGAAATCATAGATGTCCGAGGATTTTGGGGGTATTGTGAGTGTACTGAAAAACTTATGAAAATAAGTAGTAGCATAGTACTACTGTTGTGATTCAGTAGACATGTCAGCTTTTTGTGTCACATTAAACAGCAGCAGTTGTCAGTAGATATTAAATTTAGATGATTGAGATTGATGATTGATGACAGAGAGAGCATCATGATTAATGAATATCCTCTCCTTGTGCTAAGTGGATTTTTTTTAGTGGACTTTTCTTAGTGGGTGGGCTCTACATGTGACCACTCTCTTCCATTGTCAGTTCCATTGAATTCCTTGTTGCCATTCCAGCTGAGACCACCACTACTACTACTGTTGATCGATTAGCTGACCCCTGCCCCTTGTCTCCAGTTGGTGGTCCGACCACCTCCAGCTCCAGGTGTCCTGTCAGCAGCTTGGTGACACCAGCTCCTTATCTACAGTCAGCAGTTCGGCTGATTCACACCCCTCATCTCCTGGCTTGCTAGGCCGACTCCTGCTCTGCTTTCTGAGGGGAACTGCCTTTGCCCTCCTGTTCAGCCTCCAAAAGGGAATCATCTTTGATCTTCCTTCATTATCATCCTCCTGCTTGGTTTCCTGTGGGGCCCTGCCTTTGCTGCCTTCGGCCTCTTAAGGGGACCCACCTTTGCTGTCATCCCTCTGCTCATTTTCCTGTGGGGGACCCCCCCCACCCCTTGTTTTCAGCCTCCTGTTCTTCATGCAGGGAGATCTCACATGAGTTGTGCGCCTTTAATGAGATCCTCCTGTCACTGATGTCTTGCCTTTGCCCCAGCATTCATCTGTCTGTCCAACCTCTGGGCTGTCTTTGGCACACACAAAAACCAGCTCAGGAGATGAAGGATTTTCCTTTTGCTTTAAAAACAGGTATTGTCTTATATACTGTATGCTGATTTGATTGAGAGTGTACCAGTGTAACTACAGTCGTTTATGGAGTGTTGCATTAGGGGCTGTTTGTAGCCTCATTATGTCACCAGGGTGGTGAGTGTTTTCGAGTCTGTCTATAGTGAATCTTTCAGAGTTAATCAACCTTAAAGTGCTTGGTTAACCTGACCAGTTTAAGCTGCAGGTGGTTCTGGAGGCTAGTGTAACATGTTCTGCTGTCACAGAAGAAATACATTTATGACAAGTGAAAACTTTGCATCTCCTGACATCTTTACAAATGAAACAGGGAGAAAATGGCTAAGAAAATGTGTACCATCACAGAAAATAACAGTACTAGAGGAATGAGATTGAGAAGGAAATCAACTCGCCACAGTCACTGTAGATTAATGGCCACTGGTAAAGTGAGCTATTGAGCACTCTACAGAAACTGTGTGAAGCAGCCAAATGCTGTTACATTGTTAGATGGCTATGGGAGGATGAGAAAACTGCAGTTCAAACCCATTGACTATAAATCTTGTTTTCACTATAAATCTGTGTTATTTTGTATGTCACAGAGTGTGAGCAGTGAGCACTTACAAAAGATTTATGTTTTTAGAAACAATGTGAAAATGCATTTCACAATGCAACACGCTGACATCGAAAGAAGATATGCAGCAGCCAAAAATAATCCTCGGATGCACAAACACTGGCAACGTGTGATACACAAGAGCAATGCACTGTATTTAGAGTAATGTGGTGGTGTGTTTGGTCCACACACTTCTGATGCTGTATACTATTGGAAATAAAACAGACCTCACATCACATTTTAACCAATCATAAAGGCAAGAAGAAATGGAAAGATGAGAGACTTTTTTCCTATAAATGATCATTTCATCCTTAGTGTCACAACCTGGTAAACTCAGTGACCTTGAGAGAGGACAGAATCTGATAGAACAGGGTTGAAATCTAATGGATTTATCTTCTAAGCAACTCGAGCATGACAAAATTCAGCCACATTGTATTATTCTGAAAGTATCAGAGGAGAGGTTTCCACATGCAGACTTTGATTAGAAATGACACATACGACTATTATATTATATTATATATTATATTAGAAACCAGGTGTTGAATCTTAAAGTAAGAGTCAAACTGATTACTTGGTCGCCATTTAATAATGATGAACGAAAGCCAGAAAAGGAAGAAGTACAGTAAATAGTAAAAAGCAATTTAATGGCAGTGGATATGTGATTGGGCTGAGAGGGGGCCACAAGCTTTGCTTTGTTACAAGCATATTACATCACCTCTGTGATGGCTTGTGGTTTCTGTATTGATAAAGTTGTGAAAATGTTTTCTGCACTTGCAGAGCCTTGTGCTTTCTCTACCACTGTAAAAAGCCAATAAATATCAGCTGACAGGGGGAAAAATTCTCTTACCTAAACATTATCCGGTCCATTCTGGCCCAGCTTCTTGCCAATGTGTCTAACCAGCACACCAGGCAGAGTCAGCAGGGTCGTGAGAGCTCTCACCTGCAGTGCAGTGATTTACTGGAGGTGACACATGGTGCTCAGTGTCAGTGAAAGGGTCTGACTACTGTATGAATGCACTGTACCAAGTAAACTGCCAGCGAAGTGCCTGACTGGAAATTATTTGTTGTTTTCATTTCAGTTCTCACCTGCGTTTGGCACAAAGATGTTCTTAATTACAAAGTTTCATCATCCATCCATCCATTATCTATACCACTTTTCCATTAAGGGTCACAGGGGGCTGGAGCCTGTCCCAGCTGTTATTGGGCAAGAGGCAGGGTACACCCTGTACAGATCACCAGTCCATCACAGGACCAAAGTTTTATCATATATCATTATATTACACTGTATTATCACCATATATTATCACCCCTCCTGGTTCCCTTAAAATTTTAATTACTACTACTTTACTTTTACCTAAGTTCAATTTTCCTGTACTGTTTCCACCTCTGCCTATGTCAAAGACTCATCCATCATCCCAGTCTCCTTGTAATGTGGATTCTGTCATTCTATGTACTATGTCACCTGATAGTTACTAACAATAGAACATAACTATAGGTCGTAATAAGCTGCTGGTACAGATGACCTTGTTGTCTTTTCATTCCAAGAATATTTTACAACCACATTGTTACATTAAAGGCATTGGAAAAGTGACAAATATGAAGGACAAAGATTTTATCTCTGTTTCTGCACAAAACACAGCATATGTTCATTTTGAGGTTGTTTTGCTGAGATATATTCATTTTGACCACAATATTAAGTTAATCAGTCAGTTTTCTCCAGAATGTTTTACAAACAAGACATTAGAAGACTAATGAATATGAAGGAAGAAGCAGATTTATTTCAGTTTCTGTGTATACCTTTTCAAAACACAACATATTCATCTTTTGCTGAAAGATGTTCCTCTTGTCCATGACATTAAGTTCATCTGTCTTTTCTACAAACATTGTTTGGAAATCTAGTTTCTAGATTAAAACACTAGAAAACTGCTGAATATGAACAGTTCCTTTACATACTTTTTTCAACACACAGCATATGTACTTTTTTCCTTTGAACCATTTCGATCAAAATATTGAGTTAAGCTGTTTGTTCTAGACTGACTGAATGTTTTACAACTAATTATCTTGAATAAAAAGATTAAATGAGACATTAAATATGAAGGGAAAATGGGAAACTAAAAAATAGGAGATGGAAAAATGTGGATGAGGGTGTATTGCAGCACTTCAAGCTCCTGTTTAACGGCTGAAAAAAAAGTTATGTGTGTTTCCTATGTTCACCACAGGCTGAAGCAGTGATGCAACTGTGCACTATGTACACATTCACACTGTGTGAATGTGTGTGAATGGGTGAATGTGATGCGTAGTGTAAAGCGCTTTGAGTGGTCGATATGACTAGAAAAGCGTTATATAAGTACAGTCCATTTACCATTTACAACAGCATTAACTTCCCCTCCTCCATTTCACCACAGCAGAGAGCTTGCTTGCTTTCTAAATGTAGTAAGTCTTAAAGGGGTCAGTAACTGAGAATGTCTTACTCTGGTTGGTAAATGGACTTGTATAGTCCTTTTCTAGTTGTATCGACCACTGAAAGCACTTCACAGTACGTGTCACACTGACCCATTCACACACACAGACATTCATACAGCGCTTGCTCTATACATGAAGCGCTCTAACACATCCACACCCATTCACACACCAATGATGATACATCGGGGGCAACGTGGGGTTCAGTGTCTTGCCCAAGGATACTTTGGCTGGGTATTGAACTGCTGACCTTTACATTAGTGGGCGACTCACTCTACCTCCTGAACCACAGCCACCTCTGCACAGAATGCACAGAATGTTTTATTATATTCTATATCTATATTCTACATAGCTTGTTTAGATCATTATGGGGGGTACTGAAGGACAATTACATTTGCAGCTATCATGGATGTCCATTTACATTTGTTAGTTATGACACAGACTGGACACCTGTCCTGGGAGCAACCTGCCTCTCACCCCAGGTACTTGGGTATAGGCTTAAGCACGAAAGAGCATGCAGAGGACAAGCACAATAAAAACAACATTATCATCAGATTATTAAAACAATAAACCTTTCTGTTTACCAATTAAGCAAACGAGATACACGTTAATTAGAGCTTTTAAGGTGCTGTTATATTTGAACTACATAATTTGCTTCCCGGCTTCTTCTGAGCTACATCCTGACTTTACCTTTGTACTAATGCGCTGATTTAACTCTCAGAAAGAAAGCCAGTGAGCATAATTCTTTGCAGAACCCTTTCCAAGCAGTTACAGTTGTATTCAGTCTCTGGGTTCTACATTATACTTTGTCGTACCATACTACGGAGTGTCCCTCCTGTTGGGCTGCTGAGTGTTATCAGCTGCTGTTAACGTGCCATAATACCAGTAGTTTCTGCTTTAGCTGTGCACTTTCCTGGCATACAGCTTTCAGCAGGCAGAACGTCCTGACAACAGAGCTGAGAGTATCAGAGGAGCAAACAGAAACAAGTTGCACTGCTCTGCCTCACACAATGTTTCTCTCTACCCTTCATCTCCAATAAATCTCTGCGTCCGTCACACTTAGTTTTGTAGTGCTGTCATTTAAGTTAAGACCTGGTTCTGAGATTTATGTCAGGGGACCACGTCAGGTTCCTCTCCGGTCAGCCAGGAACAGAAATCTGACGCTGCAGGAGCGACAGGCACACCAAAACTGGACTGTTGAAACGCATAGCCTGGTGGATCTGATGGATCTGGATTTCTGCTGGCAGCAGAATTTGGCTTCAGCAGCATGAATCCATGGAGCCAACCTGCCTTGCTTTGGTGTTGGGAATGTTTTCTTGACTCTCTTTGGGCTCTTAGCATCAATCATGGTCTGAATGTCACAGTCTATCTGAGTATTGTTGCTGACCATGTTCATCCCTTTATGGCCACAGTTCACCAGCAGGATAATGCTCCAAGTCACAAAGCAAAAGTCGTCTCAAACGTTTTTCATGAAATTCAGTGACCTCCCCAGTCACCAGATCTGAATCCAGTAGAGCACCTCTTGGATGTGGTAGAACAGGAGATAAATTATATCTTCAAAACCTGCTTAGGATCAGTATGTTGTACAGATTTCGGACACAGCATCGGTGTATCTTTTTTGGGAATGATGAGGTCGGAACCCAGATGCCAAATATAAACTTAATTGTGGCAAAGGCCATTTACTCCCCAGTTGTAATTTCCAGTTGCAAACATATCCCACTTGGCTAAAGGAGCTATAGAACTGTCAACAATCCTTGGTAAAAATAGCTGCAAAGCCATGGTTTATACTGACACAGGCCTCTAAAGATGATGCACTAGCTTTGACAGTGTCTTTTACAGTTGGCATGTTGATCTTTGCAGTACAAAAGTTTACTTGAACAGCACATAATACATGGTTGAATCAGGTTGTCTATGTTGGTCTTTAAAGCTTCATAACAATACAAATGGGGATGGACTCTGTCCACCCAGTGCACTCGCAGACATCTGCCAATGTATAGACCTCTGGTAAAGTTGATGAGTTATGTGAACTAACAATGTCCTGCTTAATATGCAGAGTTACATTACATGTCTCTTGTCAGTCTATATATACACATCTGACATTTTCTGGAGAATTTCTGTAAACCTGCTGACATAAAAATGTGGTGTTGTTTTTTGTGTGTTTGTTTTCTGTGGCTTAGATTTTTACTTTTAAAAACCTAGATCCAGTTCAAGCTGTTCTAAGACCATCACACAACCAAATGAATTGAAAAACAAAAACGGTAAAATGGTGTCCACATCTTCTGTCCAAATGTTTTAACAATGTCAAATTGTGAGACAGAAGAGGAGCCTCAATGTCCCTCAAAGGTATTTAAGGAGACTTAGTTGTACACACAGACTCCTCTTTAACTTTAAAACCAATTTGTAGATTATGTAGAAATTTGTTTTTTGACAGGTGTGATTCAGTTAATGATTATGAGCAGAGAGCAGTTAAAGTCAGAGAAAAGAGAAGTGAACAACTGCCTTACGAAATCATTTTAAAACTCCAGTCATTGCTGGTGTAGTGTATGTGGAGTTAAATGTTTCTGTGTGCAGAAGTTCCCCCTGAGGCAACTGCTGCAATGCCCACAGTTCCACCTGTACAGTCCATGATACCAAATGAAATATCACAAAAGATTTGGGCTGATATTATGCACATGAACATGTTAAAAATGAACACTTGATCAAATAAATGAATGAATTAACACAAAGGTGTTCACACATATTTTGGGAGTACCACATCTGATTCATTATATTGTTGTTTCTGAAAGTTTCAGAAATGACCCTTCTAATGTAAATAAGTGATTCGCCTGATTTGATATTTGATATTGATATACTAAGTCATATCTTGTTAGAGATGGCCCTCTACAGGTGAATAAATGAACAGTACTCACCACAATGACCGAAAATGTAACTGTGCTGAGTCATGTATTCATGGTTTGATGATCTTTGTGCTTCGGCTGTGGACTGTGCTGTGCAACAGTAGTGCATGGTAGGTTTAAATCGTTGAGGTCAGTTTGACCCCAAACATAAAAGATATCTGTTAATTTTAAAATAAAAGCTGGGCTCATTTTTGATTTTGACAGTAGATGATTCAATAAAAGCTGTGGGTCACTGTCTTTCCTCAGTAGCTCACGGGCTCTTCCAGTTAACAGCCTGTTTACATTATTAAACAACTGTTTGTAGGAAATAGCTTAATAAATACATTTGATTTAAAAATGATGAAAGCATGTAAAAAGTAAAAACTTTGTATTGGCCCATTTTAAAAATTTGTAATTGCAAAATGAGCACAAAATATTGTATGAAGCCTTTATGAGAGTCAGTTGACTTTTAAGAAACATTCTTAATGAATCATTTTGTAAAACAGTGTGTTACTTCATGGGAAAAAGAACAAGAACTCCTGCTACACATGATTTCCTGTCACTTATTAGGAACACCTAAACTAACACAGTCTGATACTACAGTCCTGTAAGGAATCCTCCTTTAGCAACATTTTAATGTTCAGTTTGATGGTCTTAGACAGACACACTTCTGGCAACAAGTTAAAAAGCCTTTATTCAGATGATTATGTCGTGATGAAATTAGTGATGTGCCATACTGCAAAATTCCAAATCGATCCAATACAGAGTAAATACAGGGCCAGTATCACCGATACTGATACGATACAAATTCTTTTTACTTACTAAAAGCAGCTTATGTACTTAGATGTAGGGGAGAGCAGTGTGCCATGATTTACAAAATGAATGCATCAACAATATACTAAATCTGAACACATTTTCATGACCACTAGAAGATTTTGTCAGTTTTGCTTTCCACTGTCAGTTAGTTACTATAGGTAATCAGTCTGCGAAGTAACAACTATGATGATCACCTGCACTTTATGCTCAAGATCTGTCATGAGTGACTAAAATATTACTTCCACCACCACATAAGCTACCTGGGTATTTGCCTCTCTGAAGGGTCTCTATCAGTAACCTCTGTCTGTGTACCTGGGTCTGGGTCTGTCTGAGGGATTTTCCTCCTCCCCTCTTCATTTCTTTTGCAGCTCTGAGTTCTCTTTATTGTAGTTTTTCATGTGTTTGTATAAACTGGTGGTGTTGCCACAGCAGCAGATAGCCTTCCTACACAAATTGCAGCTTGCAATGTTTTCTTTTACAGCCGTAAAATATCTCCACGACACTCCTCTTTCTGCCAGCCTACAGGTGTCTGTGATGGTACGACAACAGAACACGTGAGAGCAGGGAGAGGAAGACGAGCAAAGTGTACTGCAAAATGTGAAAGCAGTGTTTGCACAGACATGTCAACTTTTTGATGAAACAGGAGCAACATACTGAATGTAGAGGACAGAAACTAAAGTGTCAATCCCATCACATTAGTGTCGATCCGGTACCAATACCAACATTGGTATCGATACTATTGATACTTGGATCGATGCCCACCCCTAACGACCTAGCAGCTGTTTGTGATACTGCTGAGTTTAACAGCCATCTGAATAAAGGACTCTTTCTCTCTTAAGGTTTCAGACAAGTGTTGATGCTGTTGAACTGCTTTACATTATACAGAGAGGTGTTTCTGTTACAAACCATAAAATACATTATTCAGTCCACTGTCAGGAGATGGTAAAAGTTGTAAAACTCCACCTAGTGTCAGTGAAATCACTTCCTTACATGACCTGGCCCGCCCTGATCTCCAGGATCAGTTCCTCAGTTCCTGAGGACTCTAAATGGGAGTCCATGTCCTGGTATGATGATGTCAGCAGTGCGTAATGCCTCTTGGCGGCTGACCTCCTGTACTGCAGTGTTCATACTCAGATCCCGCCAGCTGTCCTCATCTGAGCAGCACTCAAACAAGTCTCCTGCAACAAGCACCGTGCCCACTGACGTTCCCTTCACCTGAACACTGACATCCTGTCCTGTGTGGCCTGGGCTGGGAACAACAGATATCTGTAGGAGAGGAGAGAACAAAACAACATGTTGTATAATTAAGCATACAGCTTTGCAGAGAGGGTGTCTGGTCTGATGTTACACACATTATACACTGATCAGCCATAACATTATTATAATCATTATTGAGATCTGGGGAGTTTGGAGGCCAGGTCAACACCTTAGGCTATTTTTCAAGTTCCTTGAGATACTTCTGAGCAGTTTTTGCAGTGTGGTTGAAGCAGTATCCTGCTGGAGGAGGCCCCTGTCATTGGGGAGTGTCTTTGCCATGGGGGTGTGTGCTTGGTCTGTAACAATATTTTGCCGGTGGTACGTGTCAAATTACCATTCTAGACGAATATCAGAACCCAAGGTTTCTCAGCAGAACATTGTATTGTTACAAGATAATCAGTGTTATTCAGCTCACCTGTCAGTGGTCATAAAGTTATGGCTGAGTGTGTATATGACACATGCTTCGATTTTCATATTTATTTTGAACCAACACATTTTTGAGCCCCCCAAATTATGATTTTCAGCTAATCCAAATCTTCTTCTTGTCATTGGATGGCAGGCACATTTCTCCTCCTGATGACTTTGCAACCTAGCAGCACACCACTAACAGTGCTAAAGCCTGGGGCAAAGTGCACACTTGGGCTGACTGATGGGAAAAGCCCAGCAACAGCACGACTAGGTTGTAAAAACAAGTTGACATTTGGACTCACTTCATATATAATGTAATGAATACAATGTTTTAGAGAGAATAAGTGTGTAGTAATGGTGCTCGCTGTAAATTCTCTAGACAGTGACCTGCTCTATCATACATTCGCTCAATCAAACATTACATGGACTTTACACTAAGGAGCTGGCAGGGTAAAATCCATTTAATGTCTGGTCTGACTGATTCAGACGTTTGTATTCACACATACAGCTCTGCCGAGAAAACAATGTCTAGAAAAGTTCATGAGGGCTTACACACACATTTTACACTACAGCTGCTCAGGTGTGTGTGAAGGTG
Source organism: Lates calcarifer (assembly GCF_001640805.2). Lineage (NCBI taxonomy): Eukaryota > Metazoa > Chordata > Actinopteri > Centropomidae > Lates > Lates calcarifer. The sequence goes on from NC_066846.1 coordinate 108,676, forward strand.
TGAGAGTAGGCATAGTTTAAAGTTCTCTCACAAGCTCTCTTTTTTCTCTCTTCAGCACAAGTTCCTGTCACTTTTCATGTTTCTAAATGACATGCATGCAGCATATGTACCCCAACAGGCAGATGACAGACATTGTGTCATCTCTCAACCTGAAAGCTTGACCTCTTTCTTTTTCTCACACGTCCTCGCAAATGCTGACTTCTCTGTCCTCTCTTTCCAAACTGTAGAATATGACACGCACACTGATGTTGTCACAGTTTGCAGCTGAAAACCTGCTTTTTTTTTTCTTTTTTTTTTTGTTCCAGCCAGGAACCAACTTTTCAGGTTAGTTTTTATCTAAATGCCCTGAGCAGTTTAAATTTAGGTGGGTAAACCTGAACAGAACCCATACCACGTTGGTAGAAGTGGGGTAAGAAAGTATGAGGGGCTACCAGGGACATTCATCAGAATCACTACATATCCACATACTGAACTGAAAGCCTCTCACACATTCATAAACCACTGAAAAATGCTATGCTCACATACTCAGCTGATAGGCTCTCATGAAAACTAGTGAAACCTTCTACATACACTACCTTATATATAAATACTACTTAAAATACTTACAATGTGCTGATATGCACAGTTGAAATGTTCCCTTATAATACTGTGATCAGGCGAGAGGACTTCTAGTATTCTTGTAACGATAATATGTTTGTGCTTGAGTGTTTACTTGTTTCAGTTTTTCACAGTGTTTTGGTGGCTTAAAGGAGAAATTAACACCAGTCAAACATCAGTCGGAGAGTGAATTACCTCTACCAGAAGAAAACCCTTAGAAGAAGTTAGAATTTTATTTTGAAGTGCTATTTCTTTTAACAGAAAACAATTCAAGTATTTATGTTCAATGGAAGAAAAAGGTGTTTTTTCTTACCAAGCATTTCAAAATACCTCATTTTAGAGCTCTAATCACAATACCAGGAAAAGGTGATATTCACATCATATCACAGTGGGTTGCCAGGTTGTAACAGAAAAGGTTTCACTAGATTTTTATAGTATGTGAATGCATTATAAATATAAATATAAATATATATATATATATATATATTATATATATATAATATATATATATATTATATATATATATATATATATATATATATACACACACACACAAGCATGGTAATTCTCATTTAAAAGAGAGCTGCAAGGAAGCAGTCACAGCCAATAAAAACTTTGTTTGACGGTCCACTATCACTGACATCACTGATCTGGCCTGCTTTAACTGACAGGAAGATGGAGCAGTAAACAAGCTGCCTGTTATTTTTAGTCTTAATTACCATCACACTGAATGATGATGATGCACTGTGCCCTTTTCTTGTTTTGACACCATGAAATAATTTGGTTGATTGTATTAAAGGTTTTAAGATCACCTTCAACACCTTTTACAGCATTGTCTGTTTTAACTGGAACACAGTAACTTTACATTCAGTGTTAGGGGAGATTACTTTCACTTTTCAAACACTTTCACCAGTGTTTGCTCTGAGGATGTGACAAAATACTGAATTACAGAAACTTACATGTTCATCAATAATGTAGGTGTGTCCGTGTGCCAGCTTGTTGGGACGGTATGTGTCCCCCTCACTGACATCATATCCCACAATCATCACTGCTGCTGGAAAAAGACCCAGATTTCCTATGTGGTCTGAATGTCCGTGAGTCCCCACGACCAAGTTTATGTCTCCCGGTTCCAGACCCCTGTCTCTCAGTGACATAAGGAGAAAGTCCCGGTCCGACGGTCCCCCGGTGTCCACCAGAATAGTCTTGGGTCCCGTTATGAGTGTGATGGTCCCGTCGGCCTTAAACGTCCCGTCACTCTGAGGGAGACAGTATCCGACTTTGAGGACGCACACGGAGTACGGCTGACCGGAGAAGTCCAGCTGGGACTCTGACAACGGGACTTTTTGAAACTGGTCAGAGACCATTATATTATTTGTCTCCATCGTGGTTGGCTGGCAGTTCACACGAAAAGCTGCCGTATTTGTAGCCACTTCCGGGTCAAAGACGAGACGCGCCATTTTTAAAATCAAATGTATAGAAGTGATTCTTAAATGTAGAGAACATGTTAAATGAAACTACAGTGTCAAATAACTTTTTGAGGAAATAAAATGTCCAATTATGAGTGAAATTATTTTTAAAAAATCGCCATTCAGTAATAGAATTAGAATTATATTACTTTTCTTGGCAGGTTCCAGGGAGTGTTGTTAAATAGAAATGGACAATGTCTGGTACTGATCCTGTGTCTGCCAACCAAGCAAAATGAATGAATGGAAAGATCTCCACTCCAATCTTTGAAAGTCATTCAGTATGCTCCTATAACAGATACTCCAGCCCAAGTATGAGGGTTGGCTGTAACATGAAAACCCCATGCTCATGCTCAGCTTTGAATTTAGTTCATGTTTCCTGTAGTTGTTTGGATAAGAGCGAAATTATGTTCAAGTGCACTTTCACAACTAAGTGGCTTTCATGGGCTTTCATTCCATAAGAAACTGAGAGGTCAGCCCTCTGACATGTGGTAGGTAGGTTAAGGCACTGATGCTCCTGTGTGATGAGGACTGAGTATGTTGTTCAATGCAGATGATATTTTAACAATTGCTGACAATCATTTCTCAATACGAAGTTTTTCACACACACACAGCGACACAAAATGCAAGCAAGTCTATTGAAAGAAATATGGTTGGATCAACAGAGTCATTACGTTTATTTTCTGTATAATATCTGTGAAAATTTTCCTTTAAACCATTACAGAGTGGTAGAGTTACATCAGGCTGAGGCGGACTGCTGTATAGATAGACACGTAAAAACTCATGAGTGGATTATCTTTACCGATGTATTTTATGTTGTAGAATAAAATGTGAAACTGCTTTGAGCTTCTGTTTACAATGGACCTTATTTCAGACGTTTAACCACAACACCCGGAAGTGTAAAATGCAAACTTATTTCCGGGTTTTAGAACTCACTCTGCAGCTCTCTGTAATTCTAATCCATTCATTTGTGGCTGTTTCCAGACAGCGGAACCACTGTATTGTTATGCGAAGTGGTAGGGCTCTTTAATTGTTACGCATTTAACTGCAACGTCACGTTTAACCTCTACAATGGCGGATAAAATATTGGTAGATAAAGGGTCGTCTTTTATGGATCCTTTCAAAGGGTTTTTGTTGACCTATTTTATGCCAGAATCGTGCTACGACGAGTTTTTTCTCAGTTTCAACTTTCTGGATGGTAAGTGGTTCTTTAGAATTTTATTCTGATACCGTAAAGACATTTGGAAGGTGTAAGACTCAGTGAGGAACGTAACGTCATGTCAGTAGTAAACTAGTTGCTTTTGTTTTATGCAGATTATTTGTTTAGGTTTCCGGAGCACCACGGTGGTCATATATTCAACATATATGTCAGTTGAATCTGCATATAGAAAAACAGCCGCCTACTTTGAGTTAGCAACCTGCCTCCAACATAATGGACATATCAAACCGTATTGACCAGTAGTTGATTACCCCTTTCGTCATTCTTCCATGTTCCATAAATGAACTACACACCGCCGTGGTAACTGAGGGAAACCTATATTTCCTGACTGAATCTCCACTAGAGCAGCACTAAAATCTTCCCATACACTATCACATTCTAATTCATTAAATATATTTACTGCTGTATATCAATAAGTCAAGCCAGGGCTAGATCAACATAGGGAGAATTTGTGAATCCGTTATGTTGTTGGTCAACAACAACAACAGGTAACTGAGAACACACAGTGTACTTCTTAAATGTGGTTCAAAAAAGCAGAATTTATTTGAAATGCCTGCCTTGGATCAGTATTGCAGGTCATGGCCATGACACACAATCTTATGGCACCAAGATCTGATTATATGAATTCAGTGAGGACAGACATGTTCAATCAATGTTCATACAGTACATATATTAGTGTAAACAAATGTATGAAATACAACATGCTAAACTATTAAACGATCAACTTTGACAGACCATATTTGAACAATAGCTTTATATTAACTGCAGTGCATTTAAAGGCACATATGTTGGCAGGAATACTGTGTGGGTGTGCAGGCCCCTGGAGAGTCATGCCTTTAAACATGTTAGTGTGTTCAGCTTCTGTAATTTGTACTTCGCAGGTAAAGCTCAGGTGGGCGGGTTAGTCCTCAACTTTAGTGTTGTTGTTTTTTTAGAGCCCAGCCAACATTGAACACATCTCACTGGAATCACTAGTTCCTCATGTTTGAGTAATGTTGGTTTTAGGAAATAACAGCTTAACACTTTGTAGTTTATACACATTAATGATAGGCCACAGAATATGAGTTACAAATGAAGTTAGGTTTCACACTCTCTGCTCTCATTCTCTTCCTTACTTGCAGACTCATGCATTTCTCTCCTGATCCTCTCTTGTTTTATATTCTCTATGACTGATTTAGTGTGGGTGTGTATCCAATGTGATGTATGACAGCCAGCTAATCTGTGTTTTTATATTTTATACCAGTACCATGTCTGAAGATCGTCCTAAGCAAAGTCCTGGGGATTGGCATCATCCTGGGATCAGTGATGGGTAAAACACCTCGACTCTGCGTCTCTCTTTATGAAATATTTTATCAGAGTTTTGTATGTGTAACCATAATTCATCCCTCCATTTTTGAATGTGCTGATTTGTATGTCAGGGTTATTAATCATTTTTAGCTAATTAAACTAGCCTAATTTTACTGCAGGCGTGATCGCTCAGTCATGACTAGACCAAAACAGTCATGTGACACACACATTTTCAAGAGAAAACAAGTGTAATGTGTAGCGTATACAACATGTACAGCTTGCCCTAACTTTGATCAGAATCCTAATTTAGTGATTTACATCCGTTACAGTGTTCATTTTGAAACAAAAAATGGTGCCAGTGGGTTGGGGTTAGGGTTTGGTTGGCGTGGGGTGGGCGGTGGTTGTTTCACAGCTCCATGCTCAGTTGCACAGTGGAATTAATGTAGGCTATTAGGTATGCTATTTAATGAATGTAATTACTATAACTAATGTTGTCTTGCTAGCTAATAATCAACACTGGTATTTGAAGTAGGTGCAGTGCACTTAATGCTTCAGAGAGAAAGCCTGTCTGTTGTCATGGACTCTCTGTATATACTTACCTCATGTGCACAAATTAGTTAAAACATGGAAACTAATTGTATTTCATTTGTATGTTTAAAAAAATAAATAAATTCTGATGTGACCACTCCAGGCCTCCATATGATTGAAACTAGACTAAAACTACCACAAATCAAATGACTAAAGGAAAAAAGTACCAAAATTAACACTGAGTTGTTCCTGATTTAAATCTAAATTTGAGCTTTTGGCCCTTTCTTTTTTTAACTTAAAAAAGCAAGTGAATATGTTTTTATATACTGGCATAAGTTTTGAAAAATTTCCAACAATAAACAGCTCTTCTAATTAAAAAAAGTCCAGCACTAATAGTGAGACAATCAGCATACAGCCTGTTTCTATTTAGATTTATTTTACAGGGCAAAACTTTTCCTTAGTTTTGTTTAGAAACAAAAACATACCAGGTTAATTACGCTTCATAAACATTATTGGCAGCCAAAGTAAATTTTAGATTTTCATTACTGCAGTTATATAAAATCCAGTGTTTACGTATCTGTACTGTTCACACAACTCTCTTCCTGGTTCACAGTGAAACTGCCACAGATCTTAAAGCTGATTGGAGCAAAGAGCGCTGAGGGATTGAGCTTCAATTCTGTTCTGCTGGAGCTGCTGGCCATCACAGGAACAATGGCCTACAGTATCACCAACAAGTTCCCCTTCAGGTTGGGCCATTTTCAGATAAACTCTGTCTCTATGTACATAGAGAATTCAGACTTCTACAGTTCTGCTATTGTGCTATTGCTATTGTTATTCTCCACCTTTGGCTTCTTTTTTCTTGAGTAACAAATTGAGTAACATGCTGAATGTTACCTCAGTGCCTGGGGCGAGGCTCTGTTCCTCATGCTACAGACAGTCACCATTGGCTTCCTCATTCAGCACTACGGAGGAAGAACCAGTAGAGGTAAGACTGCACGCACACTCGGCAGCACCAGTACTAATATTAATATTTGATATTTTGATATTGTCATATGTGATATTTTAGTAAGTCCTCTTTAAATTAAAAATTACGGTGAAATAAGTTTGGGTTTGGCTCTGCTCTTTTTAGATCTGGTCCCAAGTCGACTTCATTAAATTCTGCATCCAGTATATCCCTTATCGAACTATTCTTAAGTGGCAACATGCCACCCCACCCCATGTGAAATGTTGCATTCTAAAATGAAACGAAACAAAATCCTGAAAAACTCAAAGCCAAGTTCAGTCTAAAGGAGTTTTTTTTCTCTCCCAGGTGTCCTCTTTGTCATTGTGTATTTTGGCCTGCTGGTCCTCCTGCTGTCTCCAGTCACTCCCATGGCAGTGGTTACCTCTATGCAGGCATCTAATATGCCAGCTATCATCATTGGCAGAGTAAGCGATGACAGTGTAGTGTAATATGTTTACAGTAATACAGTATTTTATTTTGTATTTTCTGTTTCACAATTCACTAAAATGTAAAGGAATTTATAGTAAAAGAGGAATGAAAAAAATGCGTAACACAGGAGAGACTGACAGTGTGTGTGGTTGTCTCAGCTGATACAGGCATTAACTAACTTCAATAATGGGCACACTGGCCAGCTGTCAGCCATCTCTGTCTTCTTGCTATTTGCTGGATCCCTCGCACGTATCTTCACCTCACTACAGGTAAGAAGTGTCTGGGTGGGTGTTCAGGTATGCGTATTATTTTACTATATTTGTGAGGTTCAAACACTGGGAGCCCACCATAGTCGTGTGCTCCCAGTGTCCAGTACAGTACTGATTTGATTGGGAAGAAGATTTACACTAACAGAAAAGTACTGAAGTGAACAGACAAAACACAGCCACATACAACATGTTGCCACAGAGTCGGGGAACAACTATTCGGTCAATTGTTCTCCAGAGTCATCTGCTGTGGAACCCTTTATCAGCAAGGAAACAGTACTGTCCAACAGCAGCAGCAAAACATTGGCTAAAGATGCATCACTTTTCTGAGCACTTTCGAGTGCCTTTGCTCAGCAGCAGTGTCACCACGTCGACAGTAACTTGTATTCAGGCATTTTAAAAAAAACATGCAGTTCATTATCTCACCAACAGATGGCAACCTACCCTCAGACAAAAAAAGCAAAGAGTGAATCGGCAAGTCTGAAACAACCTGAGCCTGCTTCTGGGCCTGAGCTCTAGGCAGAACACTGGGTGCTTAGAAATGCTCAACAACTTCAGGCAAACAAAACTGCCTGTGTATTCTTTTGAAACCAGAACCATTTTCTGAGTACTGGCATTCTTAGCAGTGAGTTACAGATGACTGGTTGTTGTACTGTCAGGTGCATCAAAGGGGCTACAGATGATTGCCTGAAGGAATTCATCTACCAAACCTATATTTGCTCAGTTAGAGATCCATAATGTTAGTTTTAGTCCAGACTGGTAAACTGCCTTGATTAATTTAACTTAAGTTTGTATGTTAGGAAATCTACTCTCTTATCAGCATGTGTTCACATGTTACACAAGTACATTGTTTTGAGTTGTATTGTTCTCTTACAGGAAACTGGAGACTCACTGATGGCCCTGACCTATGTTATATCCTCAGCCTGTAACGGCATCATCACTCTGCAGGTACTCTACTACTGGAACAGCTCCCCAGAACGCAAGAAGAAGAAGAAAAAGAAGAGAGAGTAGACAAAGGACAAAGTTAAACTTCAGTTATAGAGAAACTCTTTCCATATCCAACTTCAGACACTCTCAGAGAGGTGTCTTGTAAACTTGAAAGAACAAATGAAATGCATGTACAGAGCCACAGGAAAGTGTGTGTCAATGAATCTGCTGGACAAACACTTGACTTTGAAGCAAGGATACAAACTTAACATGCCAAACCAACTTTAGTGGTGTTTTCTATCTGTTCTATGTAGGCCTACTGGCTTTATGATTGACAGTTAGGTTTGGTAGGTGATGTTGGGTCCACACTCTTGCTGTGCAGTACTACATTCCTCTTGATGCGGTTTTCCTCTTTACAATTGAACTGTGTTCACACTGGTATGTTTAAGTGTTTGGAAAGGGTCTGTGCATAGAAATGTTGATTTTTCTCATCCAGGGCAAAATTCTTTTTTAGCAATGGTTTGAAACAGTTTTTACCATGGATGCATGTAAAGAAACATTTGTTGTTTTATCATTTGACATAAATATAATTCCACACCAGCTCCACCAAGAGTCACATTTGCAGATTCAGTGCACACTGTTTGTAACCCATATGAAAGGTTTCTGTAATTTTCTACAGGATCATGTCACATGTAACATAAAGGTGAAATTTTAAATGAAGTGTCATAATTCAACAGTATGAACTCAGGTTTAAACAAGACTGATTTTATAGCTAGCAGCTCTGTGAGAGAGAGGTGGTAGAGCTACATGCTAAATTGACCAAGCTAACATTCTCATTCTAAGCAGGTATAAGTTTTGCATTATTTAAATTTAATGAATGCATAGGTTTTTTTCAGTTGATCAGTGTACTAATTAACTAACCGCTGAAAAAAATCCAAAAACTCTAATGTTCTTGGAAGGCCCCAGATTACATTCTGTTCATGGGAAACAGAGTCTACAAAAACACCATTTCTATAGAATCAAATACATTGTGAATGCTGCATCACTGATCGTCACAGTCAACACATTACATCCCAGCTCTGCTTCTTCTTCCCCTTCATGACAGCTCTCTGTCCTGAGAGGTGACATGAAACGTGAAATGTTCCTGGTCATTCTTCACCTCCTCTTCTGCTGCAGCAGACCCTGTTTGTACTTAAACAACACTGCCACCCTTTATGCAACTCAGCCAAGTATAGAGTGTTACACCAAGCGAAGACGACCCAAAACATCAGTGAACTACATCACAGCATATTGATAGAAGGGATATGCAGACAGGTGAAAAAGAAAACAACATAAAGTGTTGTAGTAAAGTGTCGGGCCTCGAGCCTCCACAGCTTCAGTGCTCTTTGGCATTGATTCTCCAAGTCTCTACACTCTGTTGGAGGGATGAACACCATTCTTAGAAAAGATTCCCTCATTTGGTGTTTGATGTTGGTGGTCTAACATGTCCGTTCAACATGGCCCAACATGGTTTCATAGTCACCAAATCATTCAGTAACCCCCTATGTCCTATGGATGGGGGGTACTGTCATCCTGGAGGAGACAGAAATGTTTCATCATAGGATAAAGTGACCATTCAGAGAAATGTTGTATTTATTTGCAACTGGACTCAAACAATGCCAGAAAAATGGTTGCACAGTTGAAAAACATCTGCATCTAATGTGTTTCTCCACTCGTTTATTCAGGCTTTTTCCTTCATTTGTAACCTGGCTGTAAATGTTTTAGCACATGGCATGTAGATGATCCACAGCATGCTCAGAGAGACAAAAAATAGCTAATAGGTAGTGGTGCTACCTTCCTGATAATTCAAGGTCATTGTGTCACAGAGGATCAGATCACAGGAGAAAAATGAATTCCAAAGACCAAACAACACATCACCAGACTGTGGTCAAACATGGTCACAATTTCCAAAACACAGCTGACCTTTTTTCATGAGTTGTCATTAGGTTAAAGTCTTGTTTTTCAAATGTTCACGCATACTTGCAAGATGTTAGCATAGGCTATGTATTAAATGATCTCATATTTTATGCCTCATACAAGAGGTGTAATTGTGTTGAGAGCACTTCATGTCGTGTAGATGCAGTGAGAGAACTGTGCTTTAAGTAATATCTAACAAACAAATGGGTCATGCCACATAATCTGGAGTCAGGCTCAGTTTATCTAAAATAAAACTGAGAGAAATTGACAGTGAGATCTGGTGCTGAGACCACACTTCCTCCTATTTCACCAATTACAAGCACCCACACAGGAAGCTGTAGCTGCTTCACAATAAAAGCATTACTGTACTTGGCTACTGGAAAGAAAAAAAATGGAAAGCAGCAAGTTAACTTTAACATTAAGTAAAGCTTAGCTAATACAAGCTGAACTCCAGCTCCAAGCAGAGCAGATGAGAAAACCGTGAGTTTCCTACCTACAGTCTGACTGCTGATGGAGATCAGTGTTGCTTGATCCAAGATCTGCAGCGAAAACACTGGATCACTAAATATCTCACTGTTTATGTCAATGGTAATATAATATGCTACAGTTACTGCTACAGTTACTTCACATACAAGACTGAATCAATTAAAGAGTACATCTACATATACTGACATTTCTGATCCAATATATGAAGGAGTGGCTGATGACATGGCTGATGATGATTGGAGCGAAGCGTGAGCTGATCAAATGTGAATGAATTAAAAGTGTTTTGATGGAATATGGAAACCAATATTTGTGTGTGTTTCATAAATACTGGTCATGTTATGGATGTGAACCTTGATCACTTTTTGTTAGATTGCTTTTTTATGTATTTCAGTTTGTTCCTACATACAGTGAGGTTACTGTTATATCATGAGGCTTTGTGTCAGCTGTACAACTTGGTGAACTACAGCTGGTTTCATACTAAAGCCAAGTCATACTGAAATCATCCTCAGGAAAACTTTGAAATCAGTCATAACAGAATCAAAATATAAAATATATAAATATATATATAAGAATACAAGCAATATAGTGTATAAGAATATAAGTATATAAGTATTTAAAATATTCAGCCTCGTGCAGGAACCACTTGTACAAACAGATTGTTCTTAATTGGCACAATGAGAGATATAACATTCACCAATTTTCTCATACTGCAAATTTTTTGCTTGGGAACCATCCAAACTCCATGACTCATTCAGACCTGTTGTTGTTGTCTCAGCTGTTTTGTTGCTGCTTCTCTAATTCTTAGTAGATTGTTGATGCTTCCAGTCCATAAATCTGATTCTTCCAAGAACCAGTAATGTCAGGTACCATTTCTGAATGCAAGATGCTTCTTATTAACAGTCATGGTTGTCATGGTTGTGTCATCAGATGCTGCAGTTTGTTATCTAACCAGATGATGGGTCACAGATGAAATAACCAGCTCCAAGTAAAACTCTACAAACTTAAAGAACTTGTCTGTTTAAGATGAAGACTCGTTTTGTATCTCAGCTGTCAGTATGAAAGGCAGAGGGTGTGTTGCATCACCTGCATCACCATTATCACCATTTAACTTTCTGTTGAACAACCTTTTCTTCACTGTCCTGTGGGTGCATGCCAGGGTTCAGGGAAGGGACAGAGAGGGTTGGCTGCCAGAGATCAACAACAGCATTTCATGAAAAAGAAAAGAAAGGGAAACTGCTTTTAATGAGGAGAGATGGGGTGAGGGGTGGGAGTGGAGGGCAGACTAGCCGCAGGCTGGCTCATATCTGATAGCAGAGTAGAGATGGTACAGATTGGTGTGTTTGTTAGGCCCGATCACCTGCCACTTTTCATCTTGGGAGGTCCTTCTTCCCTCCTCGGCTCCAGACTAGGCTCACTGCTCCACTGCTCTTCTGTCTTAACATGCAATACCAAAGTTCAGCACCATAAAAAAACATACCTAACATCAAATTCATTTGACTCAGAGAAGTTTAGGTGTTGTGCATTTTGATTCGGTTCACTGCAGAATACTATGAAAAAACACAAAGTAGTTATTAGTTCTTAGATGTTTTAATGTGTTTTCACGTGTTCCCTAAGTACACAGTAGAGTAGTTGCCACTTTATTAAAAACACTTTCCTAAAACTACTGCACGTAGCCAGGGCTGGTTGTAGGCTGAGTGATTGGTTATTTATTATAAGAACATTCTAAACTACAGTTATGTGTTAGTTAGTTAAAGAAAATATGAAGATAAACAATGATCTCCACACCAAGATGAAAACAGAACTAAGGATGTCCTGAGCCAGTCTGCAGATCAGGACCAATCCAGGCACTGTGTGATGTTCAACTTTGGCTATAAATCCAGATGTCAGCAGTGATCTGTGATTTACCACTTTAAGAAACTAAAAGAAAACTCCTACATGCAACTAAATGCTTTACTATTTTAATTCAGCCTATATGAATTATATCAAATATAAATCAGAACATCTGTCAGTTGAAGTCAGATGACACCGAAACTGTGTTGTGGAGTTAAACGTACACCTGCATCAGAAACCTGGACAGCGTCAGATTTCTTCTGTTCCATGTACAGTGGCATGAAAAAGTCAGTGAACCTTGTGGAATGACATGATTTTCAGCATCAACTGGTCATAAAATCTGATCCAATCTTCATCTAAGTCACAAGCACAGTCAAACACAATGTGCTTAAGACAATAACCCACAAACAATTCTAACCTTTCGTGTCTTTATTGAACACAGACATTAAGCATTCACAGTGCTTGTGGAAAAAGTAAGAGAACCTTTGGATTTAAGAAGTGGTTGAACCTCCTTTGGCAGCAGTAACCTCAGTCCAGCTCTTCCAGTCTCAGACCTGATCAAGGTTGAGGAGGAAGTTTGGACCGTTCTTCCTACAGAGCTGCTTCAGCTCAGACAGAGTCTCAGGACGTCTGGTGTGAACGTCTCTCTGAGCTCATTCCACAGCAGCTCTGTTGGATTCAGGTCTGGGCTCTAAAAGTCATTGTCTGGTTCTGGTTAGATTTACTCTGATGTTTACGGTCATTGTCCTGCTGCATCATCCAGTTTCTCCTGATTCAGCTGGTGACAGACACCCTGATATTGTCCTGTAGGATACTTTGATAAACCTGGGAATTAATTTTCCCCTTGATCATGGTGAGCTGTCCTGACCCAGAGGCAGCAAGACAGCTCCTAATCCTGATGCTCCCTCCGCTGTACTTTTCTGTTGGATGATGTTTTAATGTTGTTATGTGGTTCTCGGTTCACACCATGCTCCATGATGTGTGTACAGTAGACTCATGAACAGCTCTAGTGATTTCTTAGCTGTTATTCTGGTACTCTAGTTTTTTTTTTTTACCTCGTTGATCATTATGCATTTTGTCTTTGGAGTCATCTTAGCTGGGCGTCCTCTTCAGGGGAGAGTAACCACAGAACTAACTCATCTCCATCTCACAGTTTGTCTGACTGTGGACTGATGAGTATCTAAACTCTCTCAGGTGACTGGAACCAATTCCAGCTTTATGCAAATTAACAATTCTTGATTCTAAGTCGTCTGAGATCTTGTTATGTGAACATGGTTTACATCAGGACTCTGGTTTTTTAGCTTTTGCTGATGTCATTAGCCAAGGAGTTCACATATGTTTTCCAAACTATACTGTAAATGTTTGAATAACAGATTTAGTATGAACAAGAGCAATAATAATTTGTGTGTTCTGATTGTGTTTGTTCATTATTGTAACTAGACCAGTTATGACAGGTGTGCCAGTGTGCATCTGATCGTGCTAATTAACAGGCTTGTTGATGACACAGTTTAGAAGCTGAATAATGTTGAACTAAACTAACATATTGTTAAACTACGAAAAGGTCAGTCAATCCAAAGGCATCAGTGGATGGCTGAGGGCACCAAAATGGACAGAAACAGTTCTGCAAATAGTTATTGTATCTGACAACAATACCAACAAAAACTTTGGTTGGACTGTAGAAACTTTTTCATGGTACCTCCAGGTCTTAGAGAGCCATTTTTAACTGTCTTTAAACTAAAATGTAATCTCAAATAAAGCCTCAACCTGTGGAATATGTGTGAATAAGCAGATTTAAATCAAAAAAGACAAATTAATTGGAATGTAGTGCCAAATGTATAGCAAACAGAAGGTTAAGGCTTCTTCAGACTTTCGAGGCACCTATGAGCAACTGCTGTAGATGATGCTGTTTGGCTTTGAGGGAACACAGGGATAGTGCCTTTAAATCTTTATCACACCTGTAATCTGCTCTGTGTGGGCTGTTCCTATCAGAGTCATCAACAGACTGCATTTCTCATCGCATCACAACATCTGTAAAATCCACACTGAACACAGCAGAGTCAACGGGGGCGGGGGGGGGGGGGGGGGGGGGGGGATATTGATGAGTTGTGCGGACGCTCCTTTCATCTGCTTCTTTACTCAAGTTCATGATAAGAGATGCAAACATCTTCCCCCTCAGTCTGTTTATCAGAGCATCTAGAAGAGCAGGATGTTTCTGTGTTGAAAATAACACGGCCATGTACAGTACAGAGAGCCAATACTGATCATAGTATTTGTGCCTTCAGCCATTATTCTATTGTAATGGTCTATATTTACTGTCTATATCTACTATTTATATCAGCATGTTACTGTCCATGAATAGTGATGCCTTAGTCTCTTCACTAAAAACTACAATATAGAGGTAATAAAAGTCATAATACTGTGGTTCTTCAATTAAAAACCAGGAGAAATAAGGAGGCAGAAATCTCCTATCTGACTATGCCCCTGAAAAAATACCACTAGAGGGAGTGAGAAAATATGTTTCAGTTATTTGTTTGAGTGAATTGGTGGTTGAATGAACTGCCCCTAAGTCATTGACAATAGAGACTTCTCTTTTCAGCTAAACAGTTCTCAAGTAGAAGGTTGTAGTTTGTACACATCCTCCCTCTTCTAATGGAGAATGTAGCCTCTACTGTTTTTAGACAAAACAATGATCCTTATCATACCTTTAGCACCAGTCAGCCTGGTTCTGTGCGTGTGTGCCCTCTCAGTCCCACCCAGGTATTCCATGCAAGCAGCTGCACAGCGTGACGCTGACTCAAAAATGCAGTAGATGCGGTAACGTTCATCACAACTGAAGTGGTAAGCTGTCAAAACAGCAGCCACCCACCTATTCACCTGCATGCCAGCAACAACTCTGTAACTCATTCAGCCACCTGTGGTGGAGGTGTGTTTTCTTTGTGTGTAATCTATGAGGGCCACATGCCCTCACAAAGACAGCGGGATGGGGAAAGCCTTCAAATCCGAAAGCACTGTGATGTAGTTTTTATTTCAACATGTGCCAAAATAATTTAGCAACTACAGTGGCTGCCATCTAGGTAGTTCTGGTGGCAGGTGAAATTGCCATAAGAAATTATCATTTATACTGTAATTATCTCAACATAAATGACAAACTGAGCAAAATTAAACTTCTGGTTGAACATGTGCCTCGACCCGACTACTTCCACATCAGGGCTGATTCCAGCTGTTTGCTCCAGTGTTGGCTGACAGCCAGAAGACTTTCTGCACCAGAATTAGCTCAGATTTGGAGGTAGTATCTGACAATCATGCTGAATCTGAATCAGTTCACAAATGTCAAAAATCAATTTTACTAAATTGCCCTTAGAGGTACTTGTGGGTCTGAATGGTGGTTTATCTATATATGTCAGCCCTGTGATGGACTACACCCCGCCTCTCGCCCAGTGTCAGCTGGGATAGGCTCCGGCCCCTGGTGACCCTTATGGACAAGTGGTATAGATAATGGGATGGATGTAAGAGTATAGGAGCAGTTCTAACTGTTGACTAAAGCTGTACATTAATTTAAAATTCAATTCAATTCAGTTTTATTTATATAGCGCCATATCACAACAACAGTCATCTCAAGGCACTTTTCATATAGAGCAGGTCTAGACCGTACTCTTTAAAATAGGTATTAACAGAGAGAGACCCAACAGATCCCACCATGAGCAGCACTAGGAGACAGTGGCAAGGAAAAACTTCCTTTTAAGAGGCAGAAACCTCGAGCAGAACCAGGACTCAGGGTGGGCGGCCATCTGCCTCGACCGTTGAGTTGGGGGGTTGGGGGGCGTCGACTCTTGGAAACTGTAAACCAGCATTCTGAGAGCACAGAGTCCTGGTGGGATTGTAGGGGACTATGAGATCTTTAAGGTAAGATGGAGCCTGACCATTAAGGGCTTTGTAAGTGAGGAGGAGGATTTTGAATTCTACTCTGGATTTGACTGGGAGTCCAATGTAGAGAGGCTAACACAGGAGAAATATGGTCTCTTTTCCTAGTTCCTGTCAGTAATCGTGCTGCAGCATTTTGAATCAGCTGCAGAGTCTTTAGAGACTTGTTGGGGCAGCAAGAAGGCAGTCCTAGAAGTTTGTTTTATGTGTGAGTTAAAGGACATATCCTGATCAAAGATGACTCCCAGATTCTTTACAGTGGAGCTGGGAGCCAGGCCAATGCTGTCTAATGGAACTACATCATTAGAAAGTTTGTTTCTGATGTGTTCAGGACCAATTATAATGATTTCAGTTTTATCTGAGTTTAGTAGTAAGAAGTTGCTTGTCATCCAGATTTTAATGTTCCTAAGACAAGCTTGGAGTTTGGCTAGATGATTGGTTTCATCAGGTTCCATTGACAGATAAAGCTGTGTATCATCTGCATAACAATGGAAATTTATGGAGTGTTTCCTGATGATATTGCCCAAGGGAAGCATATACAGAGTGAAGAGGATTGGTCCAAGCACTGACCCTTGTGGAACTCCATGTCTAACTTTTGTGTGTATGGAGGAGTAGTTGTTAACATGTACAAACTGAAGCCTATCAGATAGATAGGACTTAAAGCCAGTTTAGTGCAGTTCCTTTAATACCAATAAAGTGCTCCAGTCTCTGTAAAAGGATGTGATCGTATCAAAAGCAGCACTGAGATCTAACAAGACAAGTACAGAAACAAGTCCGTTGTCTGATGCTCAAATGAACTATTATCCTGTAGAAAGTCGCACAACTGTTTTGCAACTGCTTTCTCTAGGATTTTGGAAAGAATAAAAATAATAAAACAGTTTCAAAAAAAGATCAAGAAAAACGTGTCTTTGAGAAGGTGTGTTGTGGTCACAAAAGATAATTGTTTCTAATTCAATAAACCCATCCCAACCACCAGAAGAAAAAAAAGGAACTGGTTGCTGTTAAAAACCAGTTCTTGTTTGACAGCACTTGAATACACTTTCTCGCCTCTTAACCCACCCAACCGGTTCAGGCTGCCCATCCTGGGTCTGGTTCTGCGAAGGAGTTTTCCCTCTCCACTGTCGCCAAGAGCTACTCCTGGTGGGAACTGTTGGATTTCTCCATAATAATGTAAGGTCTCAACCTTACTCTGTAAAGTGCCCTGAGATCATGTATGTTGTGATTTGGTGCCGTATAAATAAAAATGAATTGAATAAAATCAGTGAGTCCCTAGTGGTGAAGTGGTGAACAAGGCCATGTAAGGACTTCCAGTTTTTGTCTTCTTGTGATGATATAATTGTAATTCCCCCTCTCACTTGTTGGAATCTTCAATAAAGAAAGGGACAACAGCAGCTAGCATAAGTTCACTTTGCAGGAGAGGATTCAAATTCAATCGCTGCTAAAACACAGAGGTTATGTCTAGATTATGTGTCTCCTAAGTAAATGCCAGATTGCACTTAAAAAACCCTGTTGGTAACCACCACCTGATTCTCACACATACACTCTCACACACACAGAGGCTGACCACAGCTCTTTGTGGAGACTTTTAAGTCACTCTCTGCAGATCCATGGCAACCACTTGTTGAAGCCTCACTGCTTGTTGCCAAGTGATGGGATGTATTGGACCAGAAAATCCATTGACACTCCCTCCACCTCCTTCTCCACCCACCCCTCCCTCTCCCTACACCCACCCCTACCCACCCATGGACTGCAGCCAAAACAACTCGCATATACGCTCTAACTTCCGCTAGTTAGTTAGAACAATGATACTTTGGTATTTTGCCAAATTCAGTCTGTATTTAAATAAACAGCTCACTGAAAGAATCTAAAAAGTGATCTTCTAACTTTTAACAGCTACATATGCCATGTTCTTCATGCATAAAGACTGTCTATGAGTGTGTGAAAAGAATGCTTCACAGCAGCAGAATCAAATGAACCGTGCCCAACCTAGAATCTTAGCTTTTTAGTTAATATGAGAAAGTTGCTTTTTTTAAAGAACTACTGTGTTTATATGGTTCCATTAGTCCTTGACAGAGTTGCAGAGGTTTCTAATGAAGTTCCAGGGATACTTGAGGGGCTCAACAAGTTCCAGAGTCTTTCAGGGGGTTCAGAGGGGGAACAGGATCATTACCCTATGGTTTTACTGTAACTGACCTTCGCCTTCTAAATATCTCTCCATACAGAAGTTTCATAAGTAAATACCACATGGACTTAAATGTATCACATCACCACCAATGACATTTAATTACATTCAGATATGTGCTGTTTGACAAGCCCCCCCCCCCTCCTCCTGTTGATCCTGCTGCCTGCATCTTTTCTCCTCTTCTCTCCCCTCTCCCCCGCCCCCCTCCCCTCACTGACCGATTAGCCAGTGCGGGGTTCTCTCCCATTTCCATGAGAAAGGCGGCGGTCGGTGAAAGGGTTAAGCCTGAGGACGAAGCCCCCCAAAAGCAGCCCTAATTTTCTGCCCGGCGGGGGAGTGGGTGAAGCGGGGAGAAGGACAAAGACGCCCGGGGGAGGAGCGGAGACTCCGGCTTTACTATATGCACCTGCGGCCTGAAAAGCCACGGACAATGCGCCTCCGAAACGGCCAATTACGAACGGGCCATCCACCCGCTTTCTCTGTGGAGAGACTTGGGGGAGGAGGGACTGCAGTGAAAGGGAGGAGGAGGGGAACAGGGAAAGTGAATTTTAAAAGAGAGTAAAGATAAGAAAGTAAATAATGGAGCTTTAAATCATTCGGGGCACTATAGACCATCGCTCCTTTCACCCTCACCCATCACATCTTCCCATTCCTGTCACTGTTCTCCCGCTAATGTTCACTTTTGTTTTATTCTGAGCGGCCTCAGGCAGAGCTGTGAGACTGACTGCTGCTCTGCCATTCCTATCTGCTGTAATGATCAGGATGGATGAGATCATGTTTGAAGCAACAGCTGAGAAACACAACACCATTTCCAATTCACCTGAGGAGAGAGATGCTGGTTTATTCAGTTCACTAGGAACCATGCACACTTCAGGACATTAACTCTAAGCCTCTCTCTCCCTGTGATGATTAAAGACCTGCACCAAGTGTTTAAAGGTGCTTATTGATTTTTATATGAAATGCAATAATCATGCAGAGAGGTAGAAAAATACATTTTAAAGTCTAAAACTATGTGAAATATGGGGATAAAACTTAAGACACTGGTGTGATCCTCAACACAAGCACAGCTGTTGTCTTGATTGCATGAAACCGTGCAAGCTACTGAATAAAGTGACTACTGAATGTATTTTTATGTGAAATAATTTATATATGCTTTTGAATTAAAACAGACATTTGACATTAATGAAAAACGAATCTGTATTTTTTATTAATATTGTCATGAATGCCATAACAAACATTTTTTAAAACAAGAAGGAATCAAGACTCTTAGTATAAGAGCCTAAAAATGTATACATTATTTACAGGAATGCTACATACAGTAAGTCTAGTACACGGCAGCATTTACATACAAAAGATTTCATTCTAAAATCAAAAGAAAAAGAAAGTTATGTTTTCAAATACCAATGTAAACATTCGTGCATTACTTTAATAGAACCACTCCTCCTTTTTCAAACGACTCAGGCATCTGTTTCCAGTGCACGTTTAGTTAGTAATGCTTCAGACTAAAGAACGGTCTGAATCTACAACATTCAATACTGAGTTTCTGTAGGTTGAAAATAGGTTTTCTTTAGGTCCATAGCAGCTCTAGTAAGCAGACAGCAGGTTAGACAGGAAAATAGACAAATGACAATACTGTCTGTTTGAAAGAATCGGGATTAAAAACACTGTTTTATTATGTTAAAGAATGAATAAACAGGATGGAAGGTTTGCTGGAGATTTAGTCTGAAACATACTTTGATACATTGTCTTTACTGGTGATAAAACACTGACAGCTCATTCAAACACATGCATGGAAGGCCTTTTGTCAATCCAGTGTACTTGGTGGAAGACAGAACTTGCAAGTCTTAATCTGCTATTTGGAATAAAACAACTGAAATGTAGCATTTTATATGAAATTTCATTCACTTAATGAGAAACCTAAAAACAATACAACAGCAAAGTGACAATGAACAGTCAGAGTGACTCAGGATGCTGTCGGAACAATGCATCCTAACATTTACATCAAAAAGGTCAAAACTAAAACTAAATTACAGCAAATAAAACTCATCCAGGCAGCAAAAACAGCATCACAGACCTTCTCATACTCTGCTATGATCTGGGGACAGCAGACCTACTGAATGTGGAACCAGACTGGTTCTACATTCTAAGCAACGCCACAGATTATAGAAGCCACTGTGTTCTGTTCATTTCCTGTGGATGCAGTGCTGATTGTCCAACAGGTGTTCTCCATGTCGTCCAACAGGATTTCATCAGTTAAAATATAGAAAATACAAGAGTACTAAACCAAAGCCAAGGCACAAAGAGTTCATTTAAAAAACAGCTCTGTTATTCAAGTTGTGCATTTCCTTCCCGTTTTCCCCACCGGCACCCGGCTGTTCTCCAGCTCTGCTCACAGCGGGACAGCAGCCCCCACCACCACTGACTGGGTATGGTGGAACCATGATGAGTGCCAGTATCACAAGTGTTTTGGGTGGTAGTAAGGAATTTTTTGACTCATTATTGAAAGGTTCTAAAAATATTTTAAAAAACAGTAACATTTCAAAATAAGTACACAATAAACAGGCATTGTCCCCATCTTCACTGCATGGAGAGAAGTCTGCTTGGAGGGTGGTGGGCAGGGAGGAGTCTCGCCTCTGTAGGTGTGGTGGCAAGTATGAGTGGCATTTATTTGAACTCATGTGGCACCAAAGAGGTAGAAAAACAGCTTTTCAGTGATACAAACATTTAGTTGTCTCTTGTGTGTCTGTAACTGCAGGCACAGCTGGAACTGAGACTACTGAATGGAGGAAAAAGGGTTTTTCCGTCACTTCTTCTGTCTCTTTGCTTTGCCCATCTAAAATCCCCAGCACCAGACTCCATCTCCTGTCCAACCAGCTGTGCATGGTGAGCATTTCTGGTTCTCCCACTGAGTTTAACCCCCACCCCCACAATTCCCACTTCAGTCTTAGATGTGTGTGAGTGGGACAGTTCCAGTGAGGTAGTGCTGCTGGACACTGGTGTAGCCCCTCTGTGCTGTCGTGGGGTCACCGGCCTCTCCTCCTGGTCCAGGAATATACATGCTGATCATGTCCCTCAGGTCACCCTGCAAAGGCCCCCGGTGGTGGTTCGGTGTCCCTGTTGGAGGCGAGTGGGTCACTGGCTCTGCTTTCACCATGGACATGGTGACTGGGCTCGGCTGCTGGGGACTGCTGCTGTAGGACATGGGGCTGTACAGAGGACAAGACGGGACAAGTTAGAAGACATGATCTGAAAGTTTAAAACAGAAATAAATACATCTGTTTAATGGAACATGCACAGATGGTAAATCAGATCATGTTCACCACCATGTATGTATATAGCTTTTGTACTGCTTTATCCAGGTTCAGAAAACCATCTGCTCATTCACATGACTTTTAATAATCAGGCCACCATGAAAAATCATCTAACTGCAGCTATAAGCAGGACGGTGTGTGAAGTGCAATGGACCTGTTTGACACTGTGACAAAGTAAGCTACACAATTTCAACATCTCCACTTGTGCTACAGATACAGACACCGAAATCCAACACGTTCTCTGCAACTACTCCCAGCTCCCAGGTATTCCCAGTTTTTAACCACTGATATTCCTCTGTTTTCATCAGAGTTCAGTTTTGGTTTGAAAAGAAAAATTTAAAAAGCAACTAAAACACATCTCATTTTTCATGACACCAACATCGTGAACTTCACTGAAGCAAGGAATTCTCTTCTTTTTAGAAGTTGAGGAAAGTTACATTACGGTATGTACTTAATGTTTTCACTGACACTGCATCTTAATATCCACACAAAACATTACGGTGTAACTATAAAGATTAGGCAACACAAATGAAGCACTGAATGCACTGCATAGTTTGAACCTCACAGTATTTCAAACTGGTGACTGTTGCAGCATTGAGGCAAGCTACAACATTAAAATGCTGCTCACACATTCATTATTTTACAGCACTGATCCCATCCCATCCCAGCACCAACATTTCAGTAAATACTGAATTACTTCACTTTTTAATTTAATACTTGTGAATGTGACACTTGAGCATATTAAATGCAGGACTTTTACTCCGAGGATTTTCACTTTCACCGGATACTTCTTCCATTAATGGAATCAGCCAACTCTTCAACCAAACTGCTGTTTGTACTGTTTGAGTCCCTGAGTCAGAGAACAGTGTTCAAACCATAGCACCTGCATGTTGCAGCAGAGGGAGTGTAACTGCTGCTAGACTAGTTTACAATCTCACCTACACACTGAGCAAGACAATTAAATACATCTTAAAGGTACAGAGATGCAGTGTACTTGTCTTTTGGAAAATGGATTCTTAATCAGCGTCACATCATTGGCCGTCTCAGTGGGAGGAGGCACACCTCATTTAAACAACTACTACTAACAGAACTCTGAGCAAGATTAGACTGGAAACAGTAAGAGAATCTTGTCAGGTACATCGTCATGGAGAGGTATGATGTACAGATTTTGAAAATTAGAGAGCAAAACACAAAACGAACCATCCAATTTCAATCCTAGCATTTGGGTAAGAAGACACACAAATGACTGAGGAGAAGCAGCTCACCCAGAAGTCAGAGATGAACCTCTGAGCAAAAATGTGCGTTATTGAAGTGTTCAAAAAGTGAGACTCATTTTACACCATGGAACATCCAGTTAAGCTAATCGGGTCAGCTTTTACATGGGCTTACAACTGTGAAACATATTCAAATATTATTTGAATATATTTTTGCCACTTTCACATGACCAGTTGGATTTTTGCCTGATGACCTCACACTCCCCATCCAGAGAGATTTCAGAGTATCTGTTGCCAAGTGGTTCTGACCGATCCTGTTCTTACTTTAGACTTTAAATGTTATCTTGGAGCCCAGTTACTGTGATCCAGTAGGTCAGGATAAGTTTGGCCTCCAAAATGAATCGGAACTTTAACCATCTAAAAGTCATCATCCACATCAAAATGTCTTTTTAGGGGAGTCACCTGCTGGAGACAGTGTTAACACTGCAGTTGACCTATAAATCAAAAGGATGATGGAAATGATCAGATTCTGGAATAAATATCAACATCATCAACATTTATCAAAGTGTTGAGGCTTTGTTGTTTGCAGGGAAGGAGAGGCAGGAGGCTCAGACCCAGAGGTGGAACCAGAGACAATAGTTAGTGGGGATAGGGGGACTGTGGGTAGAGGACCACACACAGAGCAGTCCTGCCATCAAGTCATCCTGATCAACATTCCAGGCAGGACCCAGCCCAGAGGAGAGTGTCACATGCATAACAAGTAGGCAACAGACTGAGGCCTGTTGTTCCATCATATGCAGAGTTCCTCTGTGACTCAGTGGGACTGAGTGTACTTTACCTCAACATTTTATTTGATGTATTTATAAATACATTTTATTTTAAGTGTTCTCTTATAAGTCAGGTTACCATCAGGTGCACTCTGTAACTGAGAATTGAGTTGTTTAAAAGGTGTGTTTTAGACTATGTCATTACTTCTACCTGTTTTATTACTGTACTGTACTGATCGTTATAAAAATATTAAAAATTCTCTCTCTTTAATTCTAATCATCTACAGAGTACGACCTAGACCTGCTCTATATGAAAAGTGCATTGAGATAACGTTTGTTGTGATTCAGCGCTATGTAAATAAAAATGAATTGAACTGAAAACTTGTAATAGATTAGATTATATATATACATATGTGTGTGTGTGTGTGTGTGTGTGTGTGTGTGGTGGCTTTCTGTGGAGCGGGGGAGCTCATCTAATTCTTGAAACATTAATATACTGACATGTGACATGATTACAAAATGTTTAAAAAGGGGGGGCTCAAAATATCTTACAGTATGTTGAGGTTAATGTGTGTGACAGGGGGACGATGCACTATAACACACTTCCTCAGAACTTGAGGAGACCTTTACTCTGGTTCCCAGACGCACACGGCTCACCTGTATGAGTTGGCTCCGTTCATGTACGTCTGTGCTGCCGTCATTGTAGGTGGGTACTGGAGCGCTGACAGGTCATACCGGTGTAGCTGCTGGGTGTAGCCGAGCGCCTCGCCCTGCATGCCCGCGTACCCCCCTGTGGGGCCCCAGCCGTAGCTCTCCATCCTCGGACTACCCCCTTGGCCTTGCGCTGCCGCCGCCAGCAGGTTCCCCGCCGACAGCGGGTACTTGCCAACCTGAGTGTCCTTCTTGAGCAGAGGCTTTGTCTTGCGGCGGGGTTTGTATTTGTAGTCCGGGTACTCCTTCATGTGGACTGCCCGGAGCCGTTTGGCCTCGTCGATGAAGGGCCGCTTCTCGGCGTCGGTCAGGAGTTTCCACTCTGCTCCCAGCCGCTTACTAATCTCAGAGTTGTGCATTTTGGGGTTTTCTTGAGCCATCTTCCGCCTCTGTCCCCGGGACCAGACCATGAAAGCGTTCATGGGCCGCTTGACTTTATCCATGGGGTCGCTTCCAGGTGCACACGCCGTTTTGGAGCTCGGGTGAGAGTTGCCATTGCTGCCCATGTTCCCGGTCATGTTGCCGGTGACCGGTGACATTCCCTGGGAGGTCTGATGAGAGGGGGGCTGGCCGGTCGGCTTCAGCTCGTGTTCCATCATGCTGTACATGTTGGACAGGTGTGGAGAAGTTAAGACGAGTTACACAACAGTTGGAACGCTGAAGCTCGCAGCAGCCTTTTGTCGCCGTCCACCTGGCGACGTGTGGCCAGGTTTCTCTACAGGTTCAACCGGGAGCAACGGGTGATCCAAATTAGCTAATTACTCCCAACACACCAGGAGGCAAAAACACCGCAACGGACGAGCAGTTGTCTCTACTTTTCCTGGATGAGAGGTGTGACTGTGGCAGTCATTACTGTGAGAGTGAAACAAAGTGCAGACAGGCCGCTTCTCCTCTGTCCTCTTCAAACTGCTCTCAGCGGAAAAGCACTTGTCAGACGGCCAGCTCTCACACTAAACTCATCCGCCTGTTCACTCCACAAGTTCCCCAGCCCTCGTGCAGTCAGCCGGGTTTGGACCAATGGGAGAGCTTAACAGCTTCTGTCTGTGCGCGTGCATTTGCAACTGAAAAGCCTCCGACAGTGCGCGAGACACTTGTTGATGACGGAGGCGGAGAGAAGGAGGCAGTCCGGGTACAAGTATCTTAATAATCAGTTATTATCAACTGTTCCGATGGCTTTTACATTTAAACACGGGCTTTTAGATTTTTGCTTTGTGAAGTTTGTGTTTTTGTTTTTTTACATCCTGTATGAAAAGAAAAAACGTGACAGTGTGACGCCTGTTAACCAATCTGTGTACAAAATAAATCCGTCTGTCATGACTTTTTTCTGAAAAGTGAAGCCCTGCTGTTAAACTGTCCAACATGTGTGTTCAGCTTTATCACTCAGACAAACTGGAAGCAAATAATGGATTAACAACAATTCTCATCTTCCAACAGAAAGTTAGAACATGAACAACAGCCAGCGGTCAGTTCCTCACAGGCTGTTTCCTCACGTCTCTAAACTGTCAACGCAGAACATATCTGAACAGTAACACAGTAACAGTGTTTATCCATCACTCCCTCTGTAGTTCCAGAACAACTTCAGTGTAGCACTGTTTGCTGCTTTGTTTTCTTCTTTCTCAAAAATGAATACAAATTTAAAATAATGTATCATGTCCATCACAGATTGGTTTATTTATTTGGAGTTTTTAAGGCTTCTTAAGCTGGTTCCACACTAATGCAGTTCCTGATTTAAAAAGAAAAAAAAAAAGAGTCTGCCCATCTCCTCTTGGGAATGGGAATGTGGAAGAATTCCCAGTAATAACATTCCTTATAATAATAATCATGATAATAGTAATACATCTTCTTGGTGCAGCATCTTTGACAGATTAGCATTCATAAAGTGCTCCACCAAAAAAACATCATAAAACAGAATCAATAAAAATGAAAACTGAGGTGACAAAATCAAAGTCAAAGAAAAGACCATAAAAACATCTTAGTCTCAAGAACACAAGCAACAAGGACCCCAAAACACAAAGAACAAACACTGGAGATCTCAGGGTCAAACAAAGACCAGTTTGAACAGATGGGTCTTCAGCTGCTTTTTAAAGCTTCTACAGAGACCGCAGGCTCGATGCCTAATGGAAGAGATTTCCACAATGTAGGAGGCACTACTTTGAAGGCAGGATCACCTTTTGTTTTCAGGCTAGAGCACAGGACAGCTAGCAGGCCCTGGTCAGACCTGAGACACCTACTGGTAACATAAGAGGGTCAGAGATATACTCAGGTGCTTGACCAGGGAAGGACTCGATAGAAAACAAGTACGAGACCTTGGAAAGGGGTGATTCGTTTGACTTTCTGTTATTGGAGGCATGGATATTTAGCAGTAATCGTATCTGCCTGATGATCAATAATACGACCTTAAACTCTCACTGTAGTACAGCCAATGACTTATCTGTTTCTAAGTCTCACCTTTGCTTTTCATAATATAAGAATAAACATTTTCTGTTTAACTGGTTTCTAATATCCTGCAACAGAAACCAACATTTACGAAGAACAGCTGTTTTCTCTAAGCTCTAAAATTCTCTTGGATAATTGCAGGCATCACTGGATCACTGTTGAGTATTACCTGCCTTATGGATATTGTGTACTACTTCAGAATAGGGACATTTCTGTCCTTTGTAGTTTTCTTTCAGCCTATTTCTCTTAATAATCTCTTTCTTACTGATAAATGCCCTATCACCATGAAGTAGGCCCTGCCTCCTCTCCTCACTGCCTCCACTGCTGGCCATAAACAACAATGGATGACTGAAGTCAAATCCTCTTTGAAGTGGAGCTGGTTGCTCTTTAGATAGTTGTTCTTCTTGGATTCAGTCCATAACAAATCTCTGGCTGTTCTAGACAAGAACCTGACGCTTACTGGTCGTACTGACTGTCTTTAGGTTTGCAGCACCTACACCTACACCTGCTGCAGTTCAAACCATCTGAGACTCACTGACAAGTAGCACTGCTTCATATCCTGGACTTTTGATTTGATGTCATCTCGTTCTTTCTCATGAATGCCATGTAAGTGGAGGTCTAATGATCAACCTCACTGACTTTTAGCTTTATCTCAGAGGCTTTTTTGAAGCTGTTCGCATTTGTCTTTTAGTCCCACGCTTTGTTTTTTGTGACAGTGGCAGTAATCCAGTGACTGTGTGTTTGACCTGTGTTGTAGTTTGGTCTGCTCTTACATTTATCTTCCCAATGATGGTTGTGATTATGGTGTTTTGTAGTTCAGAGTATGTTGGCTTACTGATCAAGGTTTTGCAGGGATGTGTTTTCTCTTTCTGAGTAGGCTTTGCCTTCTCAATGTTGTTGTTTCACTGGTGTGTTTGAAGTGGAAGTACATTCTGTGAATCTCTGCTATGTTTTATTTATCATTACTAAGTATAACCTCGTCTCTTCCATTTGAGGGAGTTCGTCTTCACCTGAGTATCCCATCAGTAGCACTTGCTGTTAGCTTAAAGCTAGTCATTGTTGGCACAGCTTCTTGTCCTTCTTGCTGCAGGTTAACAATGGTAAGGTGTTAACAGGAAAGGACCATTTATTTAATCAAAGATACTTATAATATATTGTCATTATATGACAATATATTTTTTAAGAAGCATTTGTGCAGTAATTCCCATGATCCCACCTCAAAGTATGGCTAGTCATGCTGCCAACTTGAGTTGACCATGAAATTCTTGCTACTTGTGTTTCCCTTGTTTGCATGAGTTTTGGTATTTGTTGTATTTCGGGATTTGAAGCACAATTCTGTTTATGTTTGTCTTTTATGTCCTTTGTCCTCAGAGGATACCACAGCATGAGACATTCAAAACACAACCAGAAAGTTAGAGTTATATGAATTAATTTAAAATACATTTTAAAAAAACAAGCTAAAACAACACAATATAATTATAACACTGACCAGGGTGACCCGTTGGCGCACACCATATGGATGCAAGCCCTGAGCAGCTGGTCCCTGGCTCTACTCCTGACTGGGCAGAGCCATCAGTGCATGTCTCTCCACATTCTCTCCCCTAATTTCCTGTTTCCACTGTTGCTATCTAGTAATGGCTCAAAATGCCTTTAAATACACTATCATTACTTATATCAATAACCACTGCACAGATCAGACCCTTCAAGAGGAGAGAGAGATGGAAGAGCAGTGCAGACAGCAGACTTCCATGGTAGCTGCCTACAGACCCAGAAACCAATCTGTTTTGACACAGCATCCCTCTCTACATGACAGAGCTTCAAGATTAGGTCATAATATGGCACCTACCTTACCCTTTCATTTTATTTTGTGCTTTAAGCTACAATATGCAAGTTCTGGAAATCAAGCTTTTGAATGCAAACCACTCCAGCACTCCCCTAACCCTATATATATCACATATGGAAAACCTGCTAAAACAACACTTTCAGAGAAATTTTATTGAGAACTATAGACTTGAGAATACTCTTTCCAAAAAAATAAAAATCAGGAGTCACCATATTGCCAGGAGGTTAAAAGAGATTTAGTATACAGGATTAAAAGTATGATATATAACAATATTACCTCTTCTAGAACAACAAAAACAAAGCAAACCTTTACAGCTTTCTATGTGGGAATGAAAACTATATGTAAAAATGAGCTGCCTGACAGAGGAAATCAAATAAATTACATCATCTTTGGAACCAAAGGTGATTGAGGCTCTTAGAATAAAAACATACTGCTGTTACACAGGTGGTTCCCAGTGTGCAGGTGGAGGAAAGCAACTGCAGTGCCTCCCACAAATTTTTAATGTCATGTGACATGGTGATATTCTGCACTGGTGAAAGTCAGCCAAAATTTCTAAACAGTATGCATCACGTTAACTCAGCGCTGTGCAGCAGGACAAAGTCAAAAGAGACTGATATTACATTGAAGCCTCAGTGTGACAGGACTAGTAGACCAGAGGCATTGTCTATATGGTTTCTGTTGTTATTTTATAGCTCTGACATTTACTCTTTTACTGTTCGTTCACCTTTAAATGTGTTGTGTAAGGACTCGTAGGGAATTAGGAATGGGAAAAAATGTTAAACATTTAACATTTAAAAATGAATAGATATGCTTAATGATATTTTCTCCTGGCACATAGGTCAACCAGTCTTATTGGGGTGTTCAGTACATAGACAAACAAGTCTCCAGCACTGAAGCTTCTAGCTGGAGTGGCTATACTGAATCATCAGTGTCACTGACAGAACCAGTGGTTTTAAACACTGGAACACCTCAAGAAGTCACATCAGAGATAAGCTGTACATATTGTAAATAAATGTCAATTGCAGCCCATTATCACACATGAGATATATAGACATATATAGCTCCTAAAGTGATTCACTTTATTTGTGGACGTAAACAGCAACAACAGCGCAGACAGCAGTGAACTGATTCTGGATTGACCAACATAATCTACCCAGAAGTGGCTGAATTTGGGAGGTGTTAGCAGTTTCTGGTGGCCATTCTATGCTCCATGTGTTTCCACCCAGTGGTGATTGACAGCACAACTGAGATACATGGATGTCTTCTCATCATAGAGCTGCTTCATAGAAGACATTAAAAGACCACTCACTTCATGTCTTAACACTAACTCAACAGGTCTGAAACCTAGTGCATCTTGTTCAGCTTTGTTGGTGTCAATCAAAACAAATCATCCAAATCCCTTTGTTGGTCAAAGCAGTGTGTATGTAGCACTGATTTTAAAGTCTGATGAAATCTTTCTAGTGCCCCTTGGCTTTCAGGATGGTAGGGGCTAGATGTTGTCTGATCAATGCGGCTGTGGCTTAGGAGGTAGAGCAGTCGTCCACCAATCAGAAGGTCGGTGGTTCGATTCCCGGCTCCTCCAGTCTGCATGCCGAAGTATCCTTGGGCAAGATACTGAACCCAAATTGCTCGATGTGTGATGTTTCACATCGGTGTGTGAATGTGTTTAGAAGCACATTAAATATATAGAATATGTGCTGTATGAATGTGTGTGAATGGGGTGAATGTGATCTGTAGTGTAAAGCGCTTTGAGTGGTCGAAAAGACTAGAAAAGTGCTACATAAGTACAGTCCATTTACCATTTACCATCAATGCCTAACTGTACCTGGGCACACAGCCTTGGTGATGACTGGAGCAATGACTGTTGTAGTGGGAACCTTGTGAAGCACACATAACAGTCAGCAAAAACTGATTCCCAGTGTTATTCTCAGGCAGTGGTACCACACTATCAACAACCACCCTTTCAAACAGCAATGACCTAATTTAGTTTGCCAGTTACTTGGCACACCTGGTATTTACAGCTATGTTGAATAATATCAGATTTCAGTCTGGCCCCAAAGACATGTTTAAGAATTTTTGCCTATAGGCCTTTGGCACAAATTAATATGCATGCAAATTGGTCTTAGTACATCATCAGTCATCTTTTTTTTTCAGGAGAGTGAAGACAACTTTATGTTCGTTGGCTTCTAACTTGCACTGAGGTAGGAAAGGCCATGTCTTCAGGCCTATGTAGCATAGCAGGAATTTTTTTGAATGAACTGAAAACCCAAACAAAGGAGCTAAGTATCTTATGTACAAAATGATTTCGATTAAAAGTGGCACGTCTGGCAAAAAGTTGCCTGAAGAGTAAAAATGTCGACCAAAAATCTGATTCAAACCAGCCAATGAGGTGACGTTCCTATCATTTTGCCTGTGCCTTCAAAAACCAGTGCAAACCTCTTTTATTTATGCACCAAGGGTTTGGATTAACTACTTTAAGGTTAGGTGACTTTCATCACCATGGTTACAATCATTAAAACATGGTGAGGTTAGTGGGCAATCATGGTAATGCATGGTAATGGTTTAGGTGAGACAGTAAAAGTCAATTCAGTTTACCATGACAGATCAGAACAGAAGTTATCTCAGGGCATTCTTCATATAGAGCAGCTCTAGAGACTTCCCAGTACCCAGCAAGTGAATGAGGATGCACAGGTGGTGGTGTACATGACTGTGTTAGAGAATGAAAATATGACTTGTGTCGTGCAAGTGTGTGTGTGACATCTTACCAGCTGTGGGTGTCAGAGTGGGTTTTCCTAAGTCAGTTGGAGAGTGCATTATGCAGATGTGTGTGTGCACGCTGCAGGTGTGTGTTTGTGACCATGTGTTTGTGACTAATTGGGAATTGTGAGGCTCCAGTCTCCCGTTTCCATCTCCATGACGACCTTGTGTGGAATCCCTTCCAAACCTTGCCCTCTCCCTCCTCCTCCTCTCTGCTCCCCTGGCTTTACTCTTTCAAAAACAACTCACCAACACTCACAGTCTCAGCTTTTCTTCATCTGTCTTTCTTCCTCTTCGGCCTCAGATGGAATGGAAAAGCAGTGGAGATTCTCAGCTCCCTCTGTCTCCTTACACTCTCTTAATTTACACTTATGTGCACATGTGGCATTAGTGTGTGTCACATCAAGCACAGAAAAAGCCAACATGGCAGTGGGTTGGGAGAGGTGAGGTGAAGACAGCCGCAGTTTTGAGTCTGCCCTCTCTCCATCACTCTTTTTCTCTACAGTTGATGCAGTCCACTTCAATTCATAGTCATTACTGAAATTTCAGATCAATCTTTGGTCCAACCTTTCTCATGAAAATACTTTCCAATCAGAGAAGTGTGACTTTTTGATAAGCATTTTCCACTAAATTTAGACTTCATTCACAAACTTGTGACTGATAATAGCAGTAATAGCTGATAATGCCACAGTGGTGTGTGTTCCCTCGTTCTGTAGAACACCACCAGTGTAGGTATATCACTTGTGGCAGAGATCTGTTCCCTGTCATCTGGGCAGCATGTGGACAGGATGCAGATCACAGGAGAGTTAAAAGGCAGGTGTAGAAAGAGTGGTTGTGGTGCTTTCAGGTTCCTTCTCCACTTCTGTACATCTCCTTTTATTTCATATTTCAAACATGGAGTCACACAACAGCTAATACAGTGACTTCCAAATGCAGCAGTCACATTGAAATTCATCCTGTTTATTTGCCATGGTTTTCAGGTGCTCAGCACACATTTGGTGACACATATGAGAGGACGCAAGGCCAAGCTCCAACTGAACCTCCGCTGCAGAAGAACGAGCGAGGTGACCACAGAAGGCAAGCTC
Source organism: Lates calcarifer (assembly GCF_001640805.2). Taxonomy (NCBI): domain Eukaryota; kingdom Metazoa; phylum Chordata; class Actinopteri; family Centropomidae; genus Lates; species Lates calcarifer. The sequence goes on from NC_066846.1 coordinate 140,894, forward strand.
AGAGGTTCAGGTAAGGCCTGCGTCTTCTCTTGTTGTTGGCAATTCTCAGTGCAACACTGAAACATACTTTTTGAATGAAGCACTACATTCAGGAATGAAAGCAGATTTATAAGGAGATTACTCGAGCCTCTACAAACTCAACACTTACTGAACAGTGTTTGAGCGCTGCCTGAACAAAGGCAGATGGAATTTGTGTCTGACGTGGAAAAGAGTCACAGAAGTTACCAATAGAGGTGACAAGCCTTCATTTCCTCTCTGATACCTATTACTGATGATGTTGAGTTTATAGCTTGATAAAGGCCTGTTCATGCAGCAAGCATCTGGTGCTCCATCAAATCTGTGAGGACTTCAAACTCCACTGCATCTATATCTACTGGATTCAATTAGGGGATCATTTTGAGATTGGAGCACTGAGGAATAAGATAGTGAGAAGGCAGAGTTTTAAAATATGGAATATTGGAAGTATAAAAAACATATATGAAAGTTCTCAAATATACATGTACACATACACATACATGTGCGCACAAATTCACCCCTACACATATATGTGTATATTTACACACACAGATACACAAGAACACATGTAGATACACACTTTATGCAGACATACACACACACACACACACACATATGATTATATACCCACCACAGACATGTATATTGTGTAAAACAGTCACACCTCAAGTTCGGTAAAGCCATGACACAAGTTTTTGAACTGGCCTATTGGTTTCAATGTGTCAGGTTTCAGTCTGTAACTGATTCCAGACAGATGGGGTGTAATATCTGAAGACTGTCTTTCTAAGGGAAGTATTTACTGCAGGAACATATAATGTAAGCCAGTCCTGAGAGTTGATATTAAAGCTAGAATATCTTGGGAACAGGAGAGATGATGGACACAGAGGTCGTTTTTGGGGTAGTTCTTCATAAATTAATGAAGAAAAATGTTTATCTCACTTGACCGAGAGGGAGGGCCAGCACACCTTCTGATACAGGACACAATATTGGGTGCCACTGGGTGCCACTGGGTGCCATAAACTAAGTTGCATCTTTAATTTGCAAGTTAAGTTGTTTTTGTGGATTTGAAGGTAAATTTTATCGTCGATCAAAATACATAGGTATCCAGAGTGGGGACCTTTTTGTATTGGGATATCACATAAAGTGTTGATTTGTAGACTAGCACCTCTTTCTAATCCTTGAGAGGAACATAAATTTAGTTTTATCTGCATTTAAAACAAGTTTTAAATGCTTAGAGCTTAGATTTTATGAAAGAATGGGTGTCAGAGATCTTCTCCTGTTGCTCTCTTGGTGTCAACTGTATTAAGAGCTTCAGCCACTGAAGCAGGGGAAAGAGATGGAGAGCACACTGAAGGAAAGGTTTGAAGGCCCTGCTGTATTTAACAGCTATAGTTTAGTAGACCTTGAGTGCACCTCCTCAAAGAGATGGCCAGCTACTGCAAAATGCTCATTATCAATCTTTTAATCTAAACATCAACTGTCTGATGTATAGAAAAAGCTGAACATCAGTCAACAATACTAAACCATCCTGTCAGCATGTCAGGAGATTGAAATAATGAATGAAGTTCCTGCTGCTGTGTCATCAGTATGTGAAATACCTGCAGCAGCTTTCAGGTTGAGGACTGCAGATGGGACATACTTATTGTTGCTGCTACTGAGGTAGAACAGCGTGGAAACAGTCCACAGCTAGACAGGGGCCCGGGAACATGCCAGGGACGTTCTCCTTTGTTAATTAGTTGCTTTCAAGATTTGGTCCAGCAACGTCTCACCTCTCACCTGGAATATTAACCTGGACATCCTCCTTCGACACGAGGTGATCTACCTTAAAATGATCACTGTGTTTGAATTCATCTAAAAACATAACTCAGAGCTACATAATCATTTAAAATACATAACTGAGATTTCAGCTGTGACGTTCTTCATACATTAACACCATGGTTAAGGGAGAATGGGTCCTTCACAGTGTCAAGAATTAACACCCAGCTTCTTTTAGCTCACTGTTTGATTTGAATGCAACCACAGCAAGGTCGTTCCTGTAAGTGTGCTATAAACAAGGAAACAAAACCAAAAAGAGCAAACATTGGTATTATCTTCATCAGGTGGACATAAACACAGCTCCAAATTATTGCTACTGCTGGATGGGTCTAACATGTTATATGTTAGTTATATCAGCTTTACAAACTGTGGCAGGCTTGTGGATCAATGTCCATCTTGTTTTGGATTTTTCTGCTCCCCATTGGCTAAAAACTGTTGAATACATTTATAACCTAATTATGCCATAATATCTCCTGCTGACTCAAATGTGGACTCAGTCAGCATGTCAGAGCATCAAGTCACATGACTTCTTTTAGTGTTAAAGAGCTTTGACTATGACATTCCATTATAGCTTTTCACTCACAATACCCACACAATAATGAGAGGATTCAAATGTTGTGGAACTCACCAAGGTAAAAACAGCTTGATGGAAAGGAGGGAAAATCTGAATGAACAGAAATTAAGTGGATGAAATAAGAAGAAGTAAGGAGGGCAGTGGAGTGGGGGTGGGGTATAGATTATAGGGTGAGAAAGAAGCAGTGAAGACAGGCAAATGAAAACCACAAAATGAAGGAAGAAAGGGAGAGGGAGATGGAGAGGGAGTACAAGGGAGGAGGAGGAGGGATGAAAGGATGAAGGGATGGATGATGAAGGGGTGGGGTGTGAGGGTACGGAGCAGGAGGGTGGTTTTGGGTGACAGGCCTCATTGAATAGACCTCTATTCTCCCCTCTGCTGGCTTCTCTTCTCATGCAAAACAGGCCTGTTCAGCCTCCCAGCCATCCGTCACACAACAGAAAGACCATGGCAGGCCTTTTACGAGCCTCACATTCGCATAATCCCCCACCCCCGCCCCCCACCATCTCTCAACCCCACTATCCAGCACCCAATGGGGGGTGGAGTGGGTAACAGGAGTATGTGTGTGTTGGGCAGTTGGGGGATGGGCACAGGGTATCTCTGCCACAGAAAGTGCCTTTGGAAGACAGGCCACCAAGGCTGAGAGCAGGAGAGAAAAGCAGAGAGACATAACATGTTTTGAGGCTGATGGACGTCATATTGGGACACCTGGGAAGGTTAGGAGGGGTTAACCTGCTCGGGATGTGGCTTGTGTGTGTGTGTGGTGTGTGTGGGTGGGAGGGAGTGCATGCTGAGGCAGGGTCCATATTCATATTAACTGTGTATCACAATGCAGATGTGGATGCTTCACCTATATGTCACATTCAGAGGAGGTAGATATACAGTGGCCCTAGAGAGTATTCAGATTCCCTCACTTTTTGCATTTTGAATATATAAAACTGTTATCTTAATCTATACCCAAAGGCCCATTACAATAAAGTTAATTCATGGTTTTAGAATTTTTTGCAAATTAGTTAAAAATCCAAAACATATTTACAAAAGTATTCAGATCCTTTCCTGTGGCAAACTTTGATTGGCCATCATTTAGAAAAGCACACACTTGTGTATATAAGGCCTTTATGGTAGAGTGGCTTGGCAGAAGCGCATGTCACATGAACACATGTCTGGCAAATATCAGACACTGCTCATCACCTGGCTTATACCAACCCCAGCATCATGCTGGAGGAAAACCTTCTCTGGGCTCCATATGACCTGAGACTGCAGCAACGTTTCACCTCTCAGCATGACGATGAGCCAAACCATACAGGTTACACTTTACTTTACAAACGAGCCTTAAAAGCCTGGGACAGCACAATGAGATATTTGAACTAAATACAATATGTTGAGAATTGAAACTTGCATTTGGATAATCCGTAGTGTTTAATATAACTCATAGCACCTCCACCACTGGAAAAATCTGCACAACCCTGCTCCAATGACCAGAGCCTTTAAAAATCTGCTCATTCATTTCAGGACATTAAGGAACAGAACATTCTCACTAACAATGTGAAAAAGTGTAGGTTTTAATATTATCTCCCATGATGCCAAAAACTGGATTTTAAAAAACGCCTGTTCTGTCAACTACATGTTAGAGTGTCTTGGATCTCATGCACTCTTCATTCTGTGTCTGTCTACGTGAAGAAGTAGACAGACTGGGTGGTTGCAATGAATGCATTTTGTGTTACTAAACGAATGATCTGTCTGTTGTGATTGGAGTTTGTATTTCTATTCCTGTATTTGCTGTGTTGTGTCTACCTGCCGCAGGAGTTTTCTGCCGCTCAGTATAGCCTTGACGAAGCACTTTATGCAGTACCACTCCCCCTCTACCTGACTGATGTGTTCATCAGATAAAATGTTTTACAGAGACACATTTCTGTTGTCTGGGATTTTCTGTTGTCTTTGGCTTCACCCCCAACTGTACTGTAACTGCCACTCAAGTTTCAGAGTTAAAGTATCTGTGGGATGGGCAAATGAAAAGAAATGAATTACACAAACGTGTGAACTCTGAGTCCATGTGGGACTGCTCTAAACCAGTGACATCTGTAACAGAGTGGGTGGCCTTCACATTCACAGCCACAAGCTGCCCAGTATAACCACCTTTTTAATTACAGCAGCTTAGGCCTCGTTCAACGGCAGCTCTGCGGTGGTAATGAGAGAGCTGTGAGCTGCTGTCACTGTCTGGACATATATATATATATATATATATATATAGATCTGATGTGTCAAAAACTCTCAGTATCAACGAAATGTAAAAACTCTGCTTTGACAGAGTCACCAGAGAAACTTCTGACAGGAGGGAGAGAAGAGAGCATTTTCTGTCAAACAGTGTCCGACTGTCAGCACATGTATTTTATAGAGAGAGTCTGTAGTGTTTGAAAAAAAATGGGCTTCTTTGTTTATTGTTGGGAAAGAAGGATCCTGTTTGAGTTGACATGCTCTCAGGATGTGAAATGATAAGAGCTCCATCAGATTTAAAACCTCCTGATAGAGAGGATGGCTGATATTTGACAGGAGGGAGACTGTTACTCCAGTTTGAGATGCCTTCAGACTGTGATCCTGCCTGTTCACTCAACAGGCCTGGCAGAGTGAGGAAAGAACAATGTTTCCCTCTAGTGGAGTGACAGTGTTTTTTCTTTCATATTTATCATGTGTCTCAGTAACCAAAAATAGTCCAGCCTTTAGGACAAAGAGAGACAGTATTTTAACAGCCTGGCCTACTTATTGTTGGCAGTGTATTGAATATTAGGTCATGCAGTAATTATATGGAATCCACTATTACTGCAAGGTTGATTTGATAGTGGAGAAGCAATGTACCTTCTTCCATGGAGTTTAATAATACACTGAGCTTTAGAGGCTCAGTACAGCAGATCTATGCTATCACCTTTAACTTTCTCTTGCTCTCCACAAAAGACATAATCATCTTGAAGGCTCGAGCTGATGGCTCCACTTGAATATATTATCACCTGTTTGTCTCTTATGTTGAAAGTTCAACTGTATGTTATTTTGTTGTAATTCCTTGTTTGGGGTGATATCAGAGTCTTTAGGACACTTTGTCACTAAGGTTTTAAAAAGCATCATATCTGAACTCAGCTGGAACATCCTGATCCAGATCCTTGTAGTTCTGTCTAATTCCAAGCTGGTGCTGTCCCATGCCAGCAAGATCCTGAAAAGTATTTTATTCTTAGATCCTAGATCGGCCCCTGCTCAATTCCTCCTGACGTGGATTCCACAAGATGCTGAAACTTTCCTCTGAGATTCTGCTCCCTGTTGACACACTGCATCACATCATTTCTGCTGATTCATCAGCTGCACATTCATGCTGCCGATCTCCTGTTCTACCACATCCCAAAGGTGTTCTACTGGATTCTATTGGACTTTTTCTCCTGTGACATTGGAGCATTATCCTGCTGGAAGTGGCCATTAGAAGATGGTAAACTGATGGTAAACATAAGGAATGTGAATGGTCAGCAACAACACTCAGACTGTGACATTCAAACCATGGCTGGTTGGTATTAAGGGCCCAAAGTGAGCCAAGAAAACATTTCCCACACCATCACACCAGCAGCAGCCTGGACTGTTGGCACAAGGCAGGGTGGCTCCATGCATTCATGCTGTTGAAGCCAAAGTCTGACCCTACCATCTGCTGCCTCAGCAGAAATACAGATCCATCAGACCAGGCTACGTGTTTCCAGTCCTCAACAGTCCTCAACAGTTTGGTGCCTGTGCCCACTGCAGCCTCAGATTTCTGCTCCTGGCTGACAGGAGAGGAACCTGATGTGGTCCTCTGCTGTTGTAGTCCACCCACCTCAAGGTTGGAGGTGTTGTTCATTCTGGGATGATTTTCTGTTAGCCACAGTTGTAAAGAGCTTATCTGAGTTACTCTAGCCATTCTGTCAGCTGCAGCACCAGTCTGACCATCCTCATCTGACCCTCAAACCTTACCTATGATGTTTTTCATTTTTGGCTCCATTCTGAGTAAAAACTCTAGAGACTGCTGTGGGTGAAAATCCCAGGGGATCAGCAGAAATACTCAAACCAGCCTGTCTGAAACCAACAACCATTTCAGTCAAAGTCACTGAGATCACATTATTTCCCCATTCTGATGTTTGATGTGAACATTAACTGAAGCTCCTGACTTGTCTCTGCATGATGTTATGCATTTCACTGCTGGCCACATGATTGGCTGATTGGAGAATGGCATTAATACAGAGGTGAAGTGTACTGTTGCAAGCACAAAACAAATTCCCTTCTCAGTCTTCAGACTGTACTGTATTTGCACAGGTACTGTGATTGTATGTTAATAATAGAGGGACACGTGTGGCTGTACCACTGTTATAAAACTGAATGTTTATTGCAGAGACAACAATCAGTGATGACATGCTAACATGTTCTAAATGACGCCCAGGCTGGAGACAGCTGCCATCACTGAGAACATGCAGCTAAACAAAGGGCGATCAGGTTGGTGTATGGTCGTTCAGACGCATCGTGGTAATAAATATTATACATTAGAAGGTACAGTTATTTGTCAGTAGGTGGCGGTAGATGAACCAGCCTGCAGTGCTGAGGTATAAGAGCAGCCCAGCAGCCAGTCAGATTTGCAGCACGAGTGTGTGTGTGTGTGTGTGTGTGTCTGTCCAGCAGAACCAGAGCATGGGTTATCACCTTTCTGTGAAATAGCCTACTATCCTTTCCACACAGGATTTGGCCCAAACAGCTTTCATGCTATTCAACAATGCAGAGGCCAGTTTACACTGTTAAAGGAGAAACCTTTATTTTTTTTAAGACCATTAAAATAAATACTATACAGAATCCAATGTAAAAAACTTGATACACGGTTTCTGTCTCAAAAAGGTTAACAACTCCATAAATTCATTTTAAAAAATAGCACTGACCATACACCGCAAAACATGATGGTTCTCTTAAACCAGACACCACAGCCCATGATGAGAGGCATTTTAATGAGCGGGGGGTGAGGGTGGGGGGTGGGGGTCGTCTCCATACACTCAATCATCTTGTTTGGTCCTTTCATGTCAGATGCCCCACCTCCCAGCATTTTGGCAAGGCAGGTTACAAAATTGACCACCACCTTATCAAAAGCCCAATGTTTTGTTAAAAAATAAAATCTAAATAAACAATAATGTCAAAGAGTTAGAGATGAAAATCCAACCAGGGGTGAGAGGCAGAGTCTCCACAGAACTCACCGTTGCTTTTGCCTCCCAATGTTTGTGGCCGCCAGTCAGTCTTCAACTGAATGCTACTGGACAAATGACTGTACAAGTCAAGCAGTATGTACAATAGCAATAAAAAATATAGGTATGAAACAGCAGTAAAAGGATCAAAACGGTAAACAACTCATTCATGATAGATTTTACTATACAGGTCTTTTTATTGAATATGCCCTGTGTAATCTAGACCCCCCAAAACCTCTGTTCTTAACATGATCATGGATGTGTGTTAAAGGCTGTTTTAAGTACACTGAAGGTTGTTTAAATACTGATCTGGATAAATGCAGCACTTTCCATGTCATTTCGATCATTGTTGTGTGGAGTCCAAACTAAACTGCAGTCTAAACCACCCAGCCATCAGTTACCAGCAGCACAGCACCAACTGATGCTGTGTTTCCAATGTGCAAGTTACCAATTGAGCCAAGTTATTTAGTTAATGTTCAGCTTCTGCCAACAATCAAAGCTAGAATCCCTTTAACATCAACTTTGTCATGTTTTAATGTGCTTTTGGAAAAGTGGCTGTTGGACACTTCTGAAACCCAGTTACAAACGGACTCGTTGTGTTGGGTTGCCATTTGACAATTTTCAAATTAATGCTTTATGAAGACTTTAGGTGCTGATATGGAGTAACGGACAATGCAGAGCAGATGAAACTGGTCAGTAATTCATCCTTTCAAGATGGCCATAGACTATTTCAAAGTTTAAGAAGGAATAACAGCTGCATTCTTCCTTCCCTTAGAATGTAGAGGGCAGAGTCACGGTCAGATCATATAAGAAACAAGGTTTGACTTCTAAAATAAGCAGGGTGGGGGTGGACGAAGGGCGTGTGGATTCTTCTAGATAAGATCAGCCACATTCATGGGCATCTCCTCAATGGTGGTGTTGTAGAACGTCTCAATGTCCCTTAGGGTTCGCTTGTCATCCTCAGTCACCATGTTGATGGCTACTCCCTTCCTGCCAAAACGACCACCCCGACCAATCCTGATAAGGAGGGGGAAAACAAATAGGTATATTTTGCTCATTATTAATAACCAGAGGCAATTTACATCTCACGTTCAGTCACCAACTTATGGACTAGTGTTCCAGAAAAACATCACCGCTTCCCTAACACCTCCATTGTTCAAGCCAATTTGTAATTTGATACTTTCTTAGTGTTGTTACCTGTGGATGTAGTTTTCCCTGTTGGTTGGCAGGTCATAGTTGATGACTAGGGACACCTGCTGGACATCAATACCCCTGGCCTGAGGAAGAGCAAAATCATTGGTTACATAACACCCAGTCAATCACATCCATGTAGAACCAACACGTTGATACGCCTGAGGCCAAGCACCAACTTTCTGCTTTGGTTTCAGGTCATCATCCACACCAACTGAATCCTCTGAAGTCAACAATGCATTAACATTACATCGGAGATTCATTTACTGAAGCTTGAAACCTGTATATTAATATCTGTCACTGTTTCAGTTAATCACTGGGCTCGGAGTCAAATAGTTTGTGGACAAAAGTCATTCTGAAGCAGAAACTGGTGACAAAAAGTTTAAAATAAACAAGTGGAGAAACAAGATGGTCACATCCTGTGCACAATAAAACATTATATTAAAAAAGAAGCTAATTTCCACCTTAGTTCCTGAGCTGATGGAACCCTAAAGTAAAATAGTGTAATCTGCCATTTAGTTGTGAGTCAAAGACTTAAACTCAGCCACAGTGGAGAGCAGATAGGCTTCTCTACCAAGGAACTTTCAGTCCTTCACCAACACTGCAGATGGGAGGAGAGGGATCCTTGGGCAGCACATACTTCATCATCAAAGTAAATCCACATTTGTTAGTCTGCTTTTGGGTTTTACCAAAGGCAGTGCTGGTGTCTGGCTGACAGCCAATCAACAAAAGAATTAAATAAAAATAACCCTATAAGTATTATATTTGGAGGCTATTGTATGCTACACCCTTAAGGAGAGGCATAGCTCAGTGAACATGTGACACTGTTAGCAGCTCACGTTGCAGCACATGCTTTTATCAGCACTCTGTTCAAACCCCCCTGGTGCACATGGCTGTTAGTGTACATACCAGCAGGTCAGTGGTAATAAGAACTCGACTGGAGCCAGAACGGAACTCCCTCATGATCAAGTCTCTCTCTTTCTGGTCCATGTCACCATGCTGAAAGACAAGTTGGAAGATTACAAGTTGAGACAAGGCTCAAGTGAAGACAAATCTACAGCCCAGCTGTATTAGAAGAATACTTTGTGAGGCAAGACAAAGCAATGCAGCATTCATCTAACAATCTCAGTGATGAACAGAGTGAGGTTCTTCATAATGCCTGCCAGATTAAAACCCTGGCCCAGCTGGCAAACAAAGCTTACCAGTGAGGCTACCAACAAAAACTGTACCACAAGATTCTGTTGCATCAATCATTTCTGGGTTTACTTTCCAACATTCCACTGCTGGATCACCAGCAAACTAATGGCAGTTGGATACATTTTCAAACAATTTGCCATGAAGAGATGATACAAGGACTCAGTCTACATGGAGGCTCTTACCAGAGCAGACACAGTGAAGTCTCTGGCGTGCATCTTCTCAGTGAGCCAGTCTACTTTCCTCCTTGTGTTGATGAAGATGACAGCTTGTGTGATGGTCAGGGTTTCGTACAGGTCACACAGCGTGTCCAGCTTCCACTCCTAACAACACCATGTCAGATACAGTCAGCTCAAGCAGGCTCACGTTCTGTACACAGCTCCTCAATCATTTACATACATTACTCTCAGTGATACTTTAGTAGATCCACCTTGCTAAAAGTAATGCAGTCTTCAACAGTGCAATAAATCCTCCTTCATTCAGGTTATACTGTCAGTTTGTGTTCTGACTGTTTGAGATGTGCTGTGTGGTGTAGTTAAGGGTGTATTGTGTGGTTCTGCTAAACTATACAGAGGCATTTTCTTATCTGCCATCAATGAGGTGGAGTGTAATGGAATAATGCAATATACTTCACTTTCTAGAAAAACTCAATAAAAGTAAGATGTTGTAGTAAACCTGACTGATTTGACAGCATTAGTTTTGGCTAGGTGTACTTCAACTAGTGTACTTGATGTTTACCTCTTCCATATGTGACTACAGCTCATCTTGATTATCATATACACAATCTTTAAATTCTATGTCTACTCTCTTCAATAAACTTCATCTCAACTGGAAAATATTTCTTCACCTCTTTCTCCACATTGATGTAGAACTGGCGGATACCCTCTAGGGTCAGCTCCTCCTTTTTCACCAGGATGCGGACAGGTTCACGCATGAACTTCTTTGTGACCTCCAAAACGTCGGCTGGCATGGTGGCTGACAGAAGGACAACCTAAACACAACCCCCCCCCAAAAAAAAATCATTTCCTGCAGTCCTAACTTAGACATCTTTCATCCTTTAGTGCTGGTAGCTTGATATCTGCAGCAGCTTTGCATTACTATTAAAACTGCTCACATGCATGCTCTTACAGAATGCAACTGAAAATTTGGCAGGGTGCATGCAATGTTAAATGGCTTGACTTGTGATAATTTGAGAACTTAACCATTTCTCTTGACCAGTTCAGTAAGAGGTTCAGCTCTTACCTGTGTGCTGCTTGACAGTTTCTGGAAAATCTCATAGATCTGGTCCTTGAACCCTCGGCTGAGCATCTCGTCTGCCTCGTCCAGCACAAACATTTTGATGTGCTTAGAAGCTGCAAATAAAATAAGGGACATGTTTTTCCTTTTAATATCCTCATAATCCTGGCATGGTATTTCAAGCCTGGACAGAATACTGGGAATGAATCTTAACTCAGTTACTCATCAAAAATACAGTACACAATGTGAGACAGGGAAGGTGCTGGGATCTATGGTGTAGTTCTGACTCTGACTTGGCAGTGAATGATTAGGGTGCAGGTCACATAACAGCTGCATCTACATTTTGATTTCATCTAAGGCCTTGTGTTACATGCCTTCCCTTGTTTGCTGCCTAAATCCACACTGACCTAATAAATGACAAAAAACTGCCCCATAAATAAACAAAAACCAAATGCATGGAGCCACAGTGGTAGAGGTTTGTTGTCTGTGGTTCTGGTGAGACAGTCAATGATCCAAGTTGGATAGTTAGTATAGTTGTCTGATATTCAGTATCATGTGCAGCATTACTTTACATCATGTTTATTCACTGACAATTTTCAATGTCACTGAAAGTAACAGTTACATACATCTATTGTTTATACACTGTGTTTGTATACACACACACACACACACTTTATATTTTAGTCTTTATCTTTTCACTTCTATTTATGGTTTTTGGAGCTGTGTCTAGCACAAGAGTTTCCTTTGGGATTTATTAAGTTCCCTTACAAAATAACACTACATAGTCAATCTCATTTATCATGGCAGCAACCATTTTAAAATGTTGTAACAGACTGTTGCGCAAGCAAAAGAAATGCAGTATTCAACGTCATTAAGTAATCTGACAGGAATGTGTGGTTGCCTATGTGACAAGCTCTACTCAGATGAATGTGTCAAACCATTATCTCAACAACAAGCAGCTCTCTGAACTGCAGAGGAGCTTTAGCTGTTAACTGCAGCCACTGTGCTAATGTTCTGGATGGCTGGTGAGGACAATATCATGTCAAAACTAGAATAGTGGTGCATACTTTCAGTCTCTCCTTAAAGACATTACGTGTTTTATTTGGGTTGATCACATTAAAAGGGATACTAGTTGCTTAAATGAACAGAGTGAGACAGAAGAACATCTGGCTCTTCTCCCACTGCACAGTTGGAGAATTAGTAAGAAGTGGGTGATCATGTCAGCTTGTCCATTTCAGAAAATGTGAGCGTAGAGTGGGGATTCTGACACAGACACGTTTTCTGTGCTTTTTAGTCATTTTTCTAGAACATATTCTGTGAGTAAGACTTAAATGTCAACACTTGCTAATGGCTCTTTCAGAAGGCTGATGGTGCTGTATTCAGAAGTAGTGATGTATGATCATGTCTCTGGATCCCTGCTGTCCTGACAACTCGAGCCAGCAGAACGCCAACCAGAGCAGCAACACACCAGGGGTTTACAGAGTCAGCTGACACGCATGGGTTTCATCATCATACAGCAGTCCTGACTGTACCTGCCCGTGAACTACAACAATATTAATAACCAGCACCACAGCAGCAGGAATAAAAAGATCTGAAGTTCACTAAACTGGTTTCATCAATGTCTCGCAGAGTGGCAAACTGATCACATTTAGCAAGTCGATCTCCCAGCTCCACACTTTAGTGAAGTCCAAATGCAGCCAAGTGTGCACAAAATCCTCTAGATAAACAATTCTATACTGTCATTAAATTTATAGCATAAACAACATCACTGGACTTCATTTGAGAAACCAGCTCGGTAAGAGGCACTCGTCACTGAATTCCTACGATGACTTACAAAGGTTTTTGCGAGTTAACATGTCGAAGACTCGGCCAGGGGTTCCCACCACAATGTGAGGGGCTTCAGCCTGCAGCTTCTGGACTTCGCTGCGGATGCTGGTCCCTCCAATACAGGCATAGCAACTGGCTCCCATGTAGTCACCCAGGGCCAGTACCACCTTCTGGATCTAAATAAAAAGGTCAGAGACATGATAGTTTGTTAATTCAGGTTTTAAGACATTAAAATCAGTAAACATTCAAACCAGGCATGTTGTAGGCTACATGTTGGATTTTGACTGAGGTTAAACCAAATCACTTCCTGGCAAGTGAGTACATATCTGCCATTTACAAAAAAATATATATTGTAACGTTTGATAGAATCCTAAATATATCAAACACAATGAAATTCAAAGTCATTTAAACCCCAGTAAAGCACATGCTGTAAGTTTAACTTTGAAACTTCAATGGAAAGATATCCAGAGAATGCAAAGACTTAACACTCAAAAACGTTTAGAAACACACCATGTATCACTCCACCCTTCTTGGTGACAGGAAATTAACGGTATTAAACTGCAGTTAACTTGTGTGTGGAACAGCCCTGTCTCAGGCAGAGAGGACAGAAGCCACATGACCATAAATGACAAGTTAGAAAATCAGGATATGGTGGTCAGTCTTGATATTGTGGCAGAAATCCACAAACAAACATGTGAAACACTGCATCAGTTTAAAAAAACTGACGTCACTGCTGACATCAGCAATTTCAGCAACCAATGACAGGAGCCCTATTGGAATTACAACCTCCTGCCAATTTCTGCATAGATGTTATACAGAGTCGACCGTCAACACTTGCTAATGGCTCTTTCAGAAGGCTGATGGTGCTGTATTCAGAAGTAATGATGTATGATCATGTCTCTGGATCCCTGCTGTCCTGACAACTCGAGCCAGCAGAACGCCAACCAGAGCAGCAACACACCAGGGGTTTACAGAGTCAGCTGACACGCATGGGTTTCATCATCATACAGCAGTCCTGACTGACTGTAGCAGTGGTGCTTCATGCACAGAACGCTGCCAAAAACCTTGTCACAAAGCAAAAGTAGCCTCAAACTGGTTTTCTTGAACATGACTGAGTTCAGTGAATTTCAGTGAGAATGAAATGATACCATACTGAGTCAAATATAAGCTGGTTCTTCAGTGAAGTAGGTTCATCTTATACTTGAAGACAACCATTACATCAGATGCTCCTTTTGAATCGAGGGACTACATGAGTAATTATGGTATTTTACAAATAATGTTTACTGTGACTTGGGTCAGTAATCCAGTAATTAAATCCCTGTTTTGAGAGGAATTTCCTAAAAGACTTCACTGTGCTTAGCTTAACTGTAAAATCCGGTGAAACCCCCGATTATGCAACTGGCTGTACTGAATCAGACTTAGCAGGGAGAAAAGCTGGACTCTTACCCACTAAAGGGAACTGAATAATGCCCTTTGTGGATTCTTTCAATTCAACATGAAAACTATGAAAAGTTTGTCATTTTCAAATACCCAACTAGAAACTGCCTTTTGAAAAAAGTTTCAAACTTATAATCATTGCACAATCTGTAGTGACATGCAGCATAACAGAACACAACTGCACCAGCTTGAGATGGCAGTGATAATCACATGGCTAACAGTTTTCCCTTTATGTTAACATGTCAGTAATCGGAGGCCAATACCTCAAGTACATGCACACTGAAGGCCCTTTGTCTCAGAATCATGAAACTGATCAAGAGTTTGGATTGGACACCAAAGACCTCCAAACCAAATAAAGCTTTAAAAGTACAGTTTCAGTGCATGTTTCTCACACTGCTTTAGAGTGAACCTACCTGCTGAGCCAGCTCCCTGGTAGGAGCCAGGACCAGAGCCTGGGTGCCTTTGAGCTCCACATCAATTTGCTGGAGGATGGAAATGGCAAAGGTGGCAGTCTTTCCAGTGCCAGACTGGGCCTGAGCAATCACATCGTAACCTGAGGGGACAAAATAGACATGGGAATGGGTTTTAAAAAAAATTTTAAAAACCCTCCCAGACTCAACTACGGCAGTACACCCAGAGATCAGCACAATCATGGCTCTCTCATGCATTTCAGATTCAATCAATGTCCAGCAAAGGGATGAGCCTAACAGTAGTCACTGACTTGATCAGCTGCTATTTTACTGTTTCCTAAGCCCAAATGAAAATGGACAGTGACTTGACACTGAACAAACAAATTCAAAAAGTTACTAAAATACATATTCATGTTGTATACACTGACACACTGAAGAACTTCACAGGTGATACCTATCAGCCACCACCACCTACATGTAATGCACCTACTTATACCTCAGACACTGGTTCACAGGCAGACGCATGCCTGATGTCTGCATGTTGTCAATTCAGCAGGTAGTCTTTGCCATTAAACAACAATATTAATCTGTCCAGTTGTTTCTGTAAATGGAAGTCTCAGGGCATCTCCTCCTCTCCATGTGCTTATCACTACTTCTCTTGCTGTATTGTTGTTGTATTGTTCTTCCTCTATTGTTTATTAGGGTGCTGAGCCTCCCTCAACGCCACATCTTTGTTGTTTTAGTTAAAAAAAATAAATAAATTTTTAAATGTTTAAAAAAAGAACAAAATCAACAAAAGGTGTTGGAATTTGAGCAGGTGTGCTGTTCCTGGGCAGAGGAGTGAATACTACAGTATTTCTCCTAACTCTAGTTAAGGTGTATTGATGGGGAAGAAGGGAGGGAAAAACACTGTACTTACCCTTGATACAAGGGATAATGGCTCTCTGCTGGATAGCGGAAGGCTTCTCAAAACCATAGGCATAAATTCCCCTGAGCAGAGCCTCACGCAGGTTCATCTCATCAAAACTGTCCACGATCTGGTTCCAGTTGCTCTGGAGAGGTAAGAAAACAAGGAGCAACAAAGAAAAAAGTCAGATGTAAATTGTTGATAAGTATGATTATATATGCATTATGTTTTGCCAAAGTTATTACACAGCTTGCTCTAATTTACATCCTGGGGCCATGAGACTGGACTGGGAATTTGGAAAATTTCACTGCCTGGGGTGTGGGGGGTGTATCTTAATTACCATATATAAACTCACCTCAATGATCCCATCTGGCTCCATGCCCTCTGGGCCATTGTCTCTGGAAATGACCAAGCAAAAAAAAAAATCATTGGTATTATTCCTTGCATGCTTATGTATAACATCAGAACACAATTTAACACTGCATGAGGGAGGGGAAAATATGAAAAAAAAAACACACACACAGAGAGAGAGAGAGAGAGAGAGAGAGAGAGAGAGAGAGAGAGAGAGAGAGAGAGAGAGAAGTGGGGGAAAAAAGCAGTTTCCTACAAGTCCATGGATACTGTCATTATCCTGTATTTATTTTATTTTTTTAAAGAGTGATATTTCTCTTGAGAGCCCAACTCTGCATTTCACTCTTCACAGACAAAAGGAAGGAAAAAAACAAAAATACATGCGTTTGTGTTCATCTTTTCCGTTACTTGTCGAGTAACCGGCGTAATTAACTAGCAATTTCGTGGTGATATTTCATCTCTTAAGCACGACAGGTACGGTTTCCTCAGATGCTACGTTGAGACTCTTAATAACCTTTCTGCGCTTTTATGCCTTGCGCGTGAAAGTAAACGCCTTTTCGGGAGTCCGCCATTTCTACTACATACATTCAAGATGGTCGTTTCTCCAGTCTAGGCAGAAAGGGTCGGAAGCGACGCGACAGAAGAGCGGCCACAAGGCGCCACGTCGAATACAGACAGCTAGTTTACAAACTGCGACTTAATTTTGATTTGACATCAACCTTTGGTTGATGGTGAGTTTTAAGACGTGGCTCTACATCAAAATGAGTGGTAATAAAGAAAAGCTTAGCTATGTGTAGCCCCGGCCCGCTAAAGCCACTGCCAACAGGCCCAACTCGTCTTTATGTTGCCTTTTATTTGAATTGTCTAGTCAGCGAAATCCATTAAGGACAGCATACATCGACAAAAAACAGACATTTGTTCCACCATGGCAGCATATCACCAACAGCAGCGTAAGGGGAATCGCGTCCAACTGCACTTAGCGGCCTACACTGCCGGCATTGTCCGAGCCGCCGGTTAGCACTACGACCATGTGCGCCCATCGTACAACGAGAACAAAGATCTTTAAATTTGCACCGCCAACTCCGAGAGCATCCGCTGAATGACAAACCGGGAGTTTCGCAGCTCCAATACATCTTTACATTTAACATCGGACTAAAAATGACAGAGCCGTGTGAAATAGGAAATGTCGAGGCCTAGACCAGGCTTATTCACGTGCTACCCTGGGCGCCGGCTGCCATTTCTTTTGATTCCGCTACGTTCAGAACCAACAGCGATCCCCATCATTCCTGCCACGTAAATTTATCTTGTAAACCATAAATGAGGAAGCACAACATTGATTTTTTACTTTAAATACCTAAACCTAACATCTTACTTTACAGTACTGGTTGATAAAATGTGAGGACCTGTGACGTTAGTCTGAGGCTATCGGCAGGCCTTAACGTTAGTCTAACACGGAAAACACCATGATGTTTCACGCAATGTCGTGTACATCACGAAGAGTCATCAATAACAATAACTAACGTAGCGACGTTAACGACTAACTGAAATTCAGAAACACTGCATCGTAATGGGACCAAAAACTTTGCCTTACCTATTATCATATTCAGCCGACATTATTCCAAAGAAAGAAACTGCGGCAGAAATGTCTTATATACCTTGACAACACACAAAGAGGCTTTCTCATTGCAACAGATCGCCGTCATTTAGCTGTACTCCCGCCCAGAGAGACTTGTGATTGGCTGATTTACACGTCACGTTAAAAGTAGGCGGGCCGTAGAGTGTTCAGCAGTGTACGATTCTTTTAGTCTTCGTACGGCAGAGGGGCGGAGCTTGCATTTTATAAGAAAACTGTCGGGGAGGTAGCTAAGCTCCTACCACCCGGGCTACCCTGGGATACAGTTTGTAGGTCCCTCATACTCAGTTCAGCCATTTGTCAACGCGGACAAAAGACCAATTTCTAGGAGAACATTTTTTTAGTGTCTTTTCACGAGAACTGTGTTTCCTCGTTGTCTGTCGTATCTAGCGAGTACGAAAATGGAAAAGTACAGCAGTGACACAACTCATATACAGTGATGTAACGATGAGTCACACAGTAGTCATGCCCCAACATACCTTTGCTTCAAACTGGACCTAATTCAGACCATACTGATAGTCTGATGAATGACGACTACTGTTAAGTATTGGCTGCGTTCAGGGAGCCGGGGTTTCAGAAATACTGTGTCTACAGCATAATGTCGTCTTGGTTAAAATGTTTTAAAATGGCAAAGTAATGGGTTGAATCAGAAAAAAAGATTTTAGAAATAACACTACAAATCTTACAGGACAGTGTCAGTCACTAGTATTTGAGTTTTCAACATTTCAGTACATTTTGCCAGTAGTTTTTGCAGATGCACCTCTCCTCCTCTAGTTCCTTCTTTTGGACCTCTTAAATGCTCGGTAGCAGTGTAGTAGCAGTGTAAGCTACTTTCATCTGTTAAAAGTAACTTTAACATTTATTAGTTCCAACTCCAACATGAAGTACATGAAGAAACTCAACACAGTGGCACAGAAACCCCACCACCGCCTGTAACTGCAGAGCGACACAAACAAACCAATGTTCAAGTATAAGAGTGCACGAAGTGTCCTGTGCTGAGGTATAAACCAAACCTCTCTTCCAAAGCTCAGTGGCAAGCCTAAAGACGGGTTAGGGCTGAGGGACTCAGACATGGTGTGATCCCAGTGGAGTGTCAAAGGCTTATTACTGGTTTGTATGGTCTTCAGTTGATAATGCAGATTTTTACACACTACACTGACTACACACTGCCTCCTCTCAGAGCAAACACAAAGTTAGCCATGAAAACAATGGCCAGTAAAGTCATGCTGCAACAACCCAAATACATAACCGACTGCTAAAGTGCTGTTGATGCTGCTGCTGCTGTTGTGACTCAGAAAGGCAACAAACAAGAAGGTAGTAGAAATTCTGCAAACCAAAAAATATGGTTTTACAAAAGCGCGCTTTAAAGCAGACATCACAAAAGCTGGAAAGAAGGCGGTATTCCACCAGTCTAGTATAGGATAGGATAGTCTAACCCTCTGTACTGTCAGAACCACCTATTATTCATCATTAAAAGAGGAAGATAAAAACAGCCCCAGGGTTCTTTTCAGCACTGTAGCCAGGCTGACAGAGTCACAGCTCTATTGAGCCATGTATTCCTGTAAAATCAGCAGTAACTACTTTATGATTTACAAATAAAATTGTAACTATCAGAGAAAATAAAATTCTCTTTCCCACAGCTGGCACAGATGTATTGTCCAGTAACCTGTTGAATCTGCAATGTACACAAAAGTTAGTTTCACAACTCTGTTCACCTTATATATGCTTCCTTTAAGCAATGTTATCAGGAAACACTCCATATATATATATATATATCTGTATATAATGTTATCTGCACAATTTTATTTAAATGTTTGTAACTATTAACAATGTATATGGTGTCCATTTTGAAGGGGTATAGTTCTTTATATTTTGAAGACTGGTCATATCACTATTTAATTTTATTTTTTATCTTATCATGTTATTTTATTCCTCTTTATTTATCTGTACCTGTGAAATGGAGCACTGCAATGCAACAATTTCCTGCCTGGGATTAATAAAGGATTCTGATTCTGATATACTTGTCAATGAAGCCTGATGAAACCAATCAGTTCACTAAATTTCAAGCATGCCTTAAGGACATGCAATTTTATGTAATTAAACTCAGACAAAACCAAAGTTATTGTACTCAGCTCAGGACGCCTCAGGCAAACATTTTCTAATGATATGGTTACACTAGACAGCATTGGCCTGGCTCCCAGCTCCACTGTAAAGAATCTGGGAGTCATCTTTGACCAGGATATGTCCTTTAACTCACACATAAAACAAACTTCTAGGACTGCCTTCTTTCACCTGCATAACATCTCCAACATTAGACTCAGGATTGTAGATTATGACATCATACCTAGCTGATACCTACACAGTAGTGTTAATAAAAAGCACAGTCTCGTTTGACACGTATTTTTATTTTTAGCAACCATAATGCATTGTAGAAGATATATAAAACTGTCAACTCTGCTGCCATCAACTCGTTTGAAAAAAAAGACGAATAAAAGAAAAAAGAAAAAGAAAAAAAAACACAGCTATCAACAAATTTGTCTTTCGTTATAAAAAGAAGAGGAGGGTACTTCATGGTGGACATGCTTAATCTATTATGTAGCTGTCATGGTCCTCACCAAAATGGCTCTCAAACTTTCAAAGAAATACTAACCAGAGGATCTCTTTTGCACCTACACTTAAAATAACACAAATTAGTAGTCCTCCTTTTAACACCGTTTGTTTAAAGCAATAAGCATATCAACACATTCACTGACAGAGATAAAACACGGAAAGAGATAAATGCAATGTAAAGCTACCCCTTCTTTTTAGGCCAATGTCATTCTGGCTTGTCTGGGGGACGATCGACAGATGCAGATCCAGTCTCCCATGTGAAGATGTTCTATTTGTATTACTGGGAAGAGTGATGGAGGCAGTTTCTGGTAAAGGCGTCAATATGTGTTGTGTTCCATGGATGTTGTGTAAATTGAGATTTTCCTCAGAAAAATGCTGTTTTCTAATGTCAACATGGTATCAACTATGTATTTAAGTTCCATTTCAGCATCAGTTTAAACCCATCTAAATATCTTGTAGGAAACAAATATTATACATCAGAAATGTCACGTTGCATTCAAGTGGCAAACAGTACATGCTGACTAGATAGCATCGTCAACATAACACTGGCTGAAGCATGTGGGGGGGTGTATTATATGTTGTTTTACCAAAGGTGTGAGCTGAGAGTTTTACACTTCTGACTTGATTTGGAATGGAACACAACTGAATGTGTGGACTGGATGGATGTCAGTTATGAAAATCCAATGGTACTATTAAACCACAAGCTTACACGGACTGGTTCAAACTGTTCTGCTGTTTCAGGCTACCTTTGCACTCATTATTCAGGCGTCTTACAATGGTGCAAGTCATGTTGGACTAACTATGAAGGACCAGACTTCATCTGGACTGAATTCTTTGAATATCTCCATGATCTTTTTCAACTGAAAAATACATATGGACTACAACAGAATGGAAGATTAGCACATTTCCAAAATGGAAGATAGTCTTGGCCTCTGTCAACCACAAAGGAATAACCAGAACAGTTTTTCAAAGTTTTCAAAGGGAGGAGAGAGGGAAGCAAAGAGAGACAAAACAAAGCAAAACAATGACATCACCTACAGTAGAAGTAATTTATCTGGAAATTGGCAGAGAAAAATAAAGTTTTTGAAAAGTTTCTCTTTTTCCAGTCAATCATTTGCTCCTCTTGTCCTCTTCTCGTTAGACTATTGTCCCTCCATCTTGTTGGGGTTAGGGGTGGGAGCAGGTGGAGATGGTTGGCTCGGGTTGGGGTGGTTGGTCACAGGATGAGTTTGCAGTGACATAGTTCTTTGTACATTTGCCTCCTCAGGCGGGGCATGTCTTGCTGGCCAAAGCTGAATGGCTGCCCTAGTGCCAGACACTTGCAGTACTGCAGGATGGTGGAGGGGGAATGGGGGGAAAAACAAGTTATTGGCCTGCAGGAATCACAGATTCACAACAACACCGTTGTAATGGTACATTTACACTGCATGCAGCATAGGCCAGTAACTACAGTACCAGTCAAAAGTTTGGACACACCTTCTCATTCAATGTTTTTTCTTACTGTTTACATTGTAGATTAATACTGAAGACATCAAAACTACAAAGGAAGACATTTGGAATTATGTAGTAAACAAAAAAGTGTTAAACAAACCAGAATGTGTTTTATATTTTAGATTCTTCAGAGTAGCCACTTTTTGCTTTGATGAAAGCTTTACACACTCTTGTCATTCTCTCAGTCAGATTCATGAGGTAGTCACCTGGAATGGTGTTCAGGTTACAGGTGTGTTGTGTAGAGGTAGGGTTGGTACATAGTTCTAAACACTGAATAGCCCTAATCAACTACTGTTCTAATCCATGGTATGGCAAGAACCACTCAACTAAGTAAAGAAAACCTACAGTCCATCATTACTTTAGGACATGAAGGTCAGTCAATCCAGAAAATGTAAAGAACTTTGGATGTATGGAAGAGTTACCTCTGCTGCAGAGGATCAGTTCATCAGAGTTACAGAAACCACAAATGAACAGCACCTCAGATTAGAACCCACATAAATGCTTCACAGAGTTCAAGTAGCAGACACGTCTCAACATCAACTGTTTAGCTGCAAAGAAACCACTACTGAGGAAGAACAACAAGAAGAGAACTGCTTGGGCCAAAAACACAAGGAATAGACATTCGACCAGTGGAAACCTGTACTTTGGTCTGATGAGTCCAAATGTGAGATTTTTGGTTCCACCTGTCATGAGAAGCAGGAAAGGTGAGCAGATGGTTTCTACATATGTGGTTCCCACTGTAAAGCATGGAGGAGGACGTGTAGAATAATGTAGAACGTAATAAAAATAAAGAAAAACCCTTGACTGAGAAGGTATATCCAAACTTTTGACTGGTAATGTATGTGTTCTATGATGCCGTGAGACCAGTTCCATCAATGCTCAAGTCACAGCAAGTCAGCCATTTCTACAGTGAGCATTGTGGAAACGTGGCAATCCTTTATGAACAGACAGCCTACTTCCTTAATTAGGCACATCAAGACTGACTGAGCTTGCTATACCATCATCACTCTAAAAGCCATAGCCTATTTGGTCTTTTTAAAGCTCCCGCGATGGATAGACACATGTTGGTGTGCTTGGGTGATAGAGAGGAGATTGCAGATAGGCCTGAATCGAGACTGAGATGCTCATACAGCTAACTGTGCCTCCCCTAATGTGCCTTTAAGGCTAATACGACAGGATGTCACATTCATCTGCATGTGTTGATATGGGCTAAAACAGGAGACACGCACCTGTAGCACAAAAGCCCCACAGTCACTGTCGTTGTTCTGACGACCCACATTCTGCAAAATAAAATCCTCAAAACATTAACACAACAACTCCATACACATACAAAGACATAGTGATGTTATGTATGACCAGCAGCAACAACAGGTCACGTTTCCCAAAGTGATTGCACATTTTTTATATCATTTTTTGAGGGTTTTGTGAAATGAGCAACCTAGATCTGTATCAATCAGTCAGTCAGTTTGGAAAAAACAAAAAATAACAGAGCATCTCACCATTTTAAAAAAGCCTTTCCATCCCGTCAGAAAGTCTTGTTGGTCTTTTTTGATGGCCTCTGCTTGCAGATACTTAAAAATGTGCTGGAAACAACAAAAGATTGAGTGAAAAGACTGCAGGCATAAAGCAACCAACACAGGTCTCAATAATAAATAATAAATAAAGAAGAGGAAGAAGAAGAATCCCAATTATGAAATGTTAAACCATTTAACACACTGCCTAGTATCATATACACTAACAACAAAGCAATTTCCAGTCAATTACCCAATAAAGGTATTGTGAACCAAAAGGTTGATTGTTAACTGCACACATCATTCAAGACATTATATGTAATGCAGAGCTACAGTAGGTGTGTCAGAATAGAGCACACCTGCCACCATCAGATCTGTTCTATAAAGGCAGACTGCAGCCTGGGCACTGCCTGTGTAGAGACCTTACCTGTATCTCAGATGACAGTGGTCACTAAGGGCTCTAATGGACTTGTACATTTTTTTCATTTAAAAAAAGATCTGGCAGTGTAAGGACCTGGTGTTGATGTCTACCCCTACCTTTGGGCAGCGTCTGTTGAGGGTTCGCTGAGAGTCGAAGTAAGTGATGGCTCGACGAGGAATGTCAACACTGACCAGTGACCAGTGAACCTCTAAGTGGATGGGGATCAACAACAGATCCTTCTGAAAGATGTCAACCTGATAAAAGTCAAATAAGGGAAGAAGACAGGAAGAGGGGATGAGGTAACAGATGTGAATACAATTCTGTATACTTCAGGATGCTACAGTTTAGGACACTTTAGGACACAGCATTGTCCTGCCTACCAGTTGTGAACGTTCTAATTAACCATGCAGATGAGAAAGAGAGAGTATAGATGCTGTGTTGGTCATGTGGGAACACTTTGTTCTCAGGCAACACAATACAGACCAAAACTAAACCAAATGTAAATTCTGAGGGAAAATGGCAGCGCTGCTTAGTCAGTGTATGTGTGGTAGGGAGAGGCAGATGCTGACCATCAGAGTAGCAACAGCAAACATTCAGTGAAAGCTACAGCTCCTCGAGAGCCAAGCAGAGTTCAGTTGAGATACAGTCAGAATATAAGTTAACCCCAGCGTTAGCTGCAGGTCCTGTAGCTGTACTGAGTCTGCCCTCAAACTGTGGAGGCTGAGGCAGATCATTTCAGATGCAGCAGTGTGTTATATTGCATTACACAGTTAATTTAGTTGACTTTAGTGAAGTGCATCCACACTTTAAAAACTTTAACTTAAGGCAGCCCACCAGGGTCAGTCAGTGAGTCTTGTCAACAACTGTGTTGCTGCGTTAATACATATTTATGCATCACCATTCTTTGCAGATGCACATGTCAAAGAAAAGACAGATTGTGACTTTAAAAATTGATTTGTTGCCCTTAGAGCTGAAAGTATCCAACTTGGAACTGGATCCAAAACAGAACATGCTATCATAAACTACCCCTATACACCACTGTGTAAAATAACCATACATGAGGATGAATGTCACTCATGTTAGTTTCTGTTTATTGTTTAGAACAAAGAATTAATCACTCTTCCTTCCCATGGAGGTACTCACATCCAAGTTTATTGAGACTCTGCAGCAGACCCAAAACCTGCTTGAGGGATTATGTCATCTAACCTTGTAAGACCTCAGGAATCCACAGGAAGAGAATGGAAGATACGACTGAGGAGAAGGATGTCTCAGTCAAGGTGTAAACCTGTCACTATCTCTCTGTCTTGTGTGTGATTGTGAGTTGTGTGAATGGAATGAGATGTTTGGAACAAAATATGAACAATTGCACAGTATTTATAATGCCTGGATGACAAGAAGCTATCAACTATCAACTGATAATGCAGAGATTTAACTGCTTGGCAAACAGGGGGTCACAGTTAAAAAGGATGGGACACCTTGTCAAGCACAACCTTAACTTAAACACAACTTAAATGAAAAACCATTCAAAGACAGAGAGTTATGACACCTACTTACATTTTTTGTCCACCGTTTGACTCCATCATAGCCTTTTGTCCTTAGCTTATCATAAAAGAAGCTGTTGAAAAAGTGAACCTGAGGAAGAGAATGGAGCAAAGTAAAAAAAAGTTTTCATGAGGGATGATGTTCATGTTGTAATATTTATATTCTGACAAAATATAAATATTTCATCATCACACTCTTGTGGCTTATGTGATAAACATGTTAGTCCTGCACAGCTCATCAATGTCTATTGGTGAGCATTCTGAAATAAAAATAAAGAGATGAACATCTGAAGATGGCATCTCTAGAAATAACTGAACCATGATGTATTACTTTCAATTTCCATTTTATATGAACAGTCGAGAATTGGTTTTAAGGCAGAGTTTCACAAAGTCACAAAGTGTTTCACTATTTACTGTAGTTGTAATGATTTATTTCTTCATGATTTTAAAATATACTTTGTGAGTTGTGCATAGCCTACTTTTTCATACAAACAGGCCCGCATAACTTAGTAAGTTAACCAGATGTTCCAATTGTGTCTCACTTTTCCAAACACCCTTCTTACTGTGTTTCAAATGATTTTAGAAATGTCTACAAACATATTCATGTTTCCAATATAAAGACAACTAAATATAAATTAGGTTGTAAGCACGGCTGTCATTCAAATTTCAATTGAACTGCAGCTGAGACTGGCTGACCATCAAATGAACAACATTTTGTTTATAACAGTGTACTCTACAAGGCATAGGACAACCACTGACATGTGTTATGTAACTGCTCATTTACAAAACAATAAAACCTGCAGAGGAACCACATGTGGTTTTTTTCTGGGCTACCCAAGTTTCTTAAAACATTACAAAAATAGCTAACTGTAGCCTGGAAAGGATACATGCTACAATTATTTGTAATAAAATAAACACATTAACAAGAGTGATGCTGGCAGCTCTGAGGGTTCACTTAGACACAGCAGTGCTTTGACCTGGAAGGTAAGATCCTTCCTGTAATGCACATGATGATTTTCAGTGAGATCAATAACTACCTCCAACTCTTTCTCCTATTAGTTTCTGTTTAATTCTCATGCTGTCACTCTCTTCTCTTGTAACATTACTTATCTTCTGATACTCACTGAGAGTCAAAATTGAACTGGTTCAGTCACTGACAAAAGCAGAACAGGAACATGGCAATGAGATGGAAATCAACTAAGTAATCCCATTTATCTTCTGAATACAGAATACTCAAGGATACACTTTTGGCCTTAACAAGCAGACAGCTCTTGAGTATACAAACACCTGACATTAGAATGTCCTGTGACCACTTGTGATTGGTGTATCACTGCATATGATGCACATCAAATCAGTGGAGAGCCCCTTTAATAACATGGTTATTATTTAATTCCTTACCCTCTCTGGCACAGAGTCCATGACCAGGTCACCATACATGTTCATAACCTGGAAAAACAGAAACCAAGGAAGATGTAATATGTAAACAAACATCTTTAAGGACACAGGACCTTTTCTGATCAGTGAATAGTGATTACAGCAGATGGTATTTAACCAAAAGATAAATCTCTGCCATCTGGAATTCCTTCTTGTATTTGTAGTGACTGAATACACTACATTTTGTATGAATTTGGCAAGAAATCTAACTGTAATTGAAGGAAGGAGAACTGCTGCTGTGGCTCAGCACTTGCCATTTTTGTTAGAGGATGTGTCAGAATGCAGAGCAGGTAACTGCTTCATGTTGCAGTCTGCCTCCAAATGCTGAAAATTTTAATACTTTGGGCAGAGAGGTAAGTTTTCCCAGAATACAGGTATTTAGTTAAAGAAATACTACTCAGTTAATCCAATATTAATATTTTATTAATGAACAGCACTGCTAACTGTTGTTATGCAGTTGCCTGCCACTATACAGGGCTGCAGCCCCAGCAGCCCCCAAACTCCCTGCGCTAATGCCACTTTGTTGCAAATAAGCAAGTGGAAAGTGGGACAGATGATTCTGTGTAAACCAAGTTAGCAGCATTTTGATCCAGAAAATGAAAATAAGGTTGTATATGAGCTGTGTCAGAATAAACTGGCATATAACTACATGACCAGAGCAATGCACAACCACATTCAGCACAGGTGTGAGGACTTAACCTGCAAGAAAGGAACACTGCTAACGTTAGCTACACTGGGCAAATCAATGTGACATTGTCGAGCCCAGTGTTTCCGCAGTCTGTCTCATTTTTCCTGCCACAGTTTTATAATGAACCAAAAATAGTTTCAAACTTCTCATAACAATATGAAAGATATCAAAAACAGTGTTCTGTGTTTTTTCTTAACGACCCATTTGTCATAGTCTGTCAGGCCTTAGGGAGCACTGGGAGGAATCCTGCCACTCTGGTAGGCAGGCAAACAAAAAAAATCCCTTAAGTTTTTCCTCATCATTGCCCTTCCCAGCGAAGATGTGAGCAGAGATGCAAGGACAGAGAGATTAGGGAAACACATTGAGATGCCCTTTATCCATCATCAGTCATCTGAAGCAACATCAGTTTCTGACTGACAGTATTTACCAATATACATACTGTCCAAACAATACTAAAGGCAGTAGCAGTGTTTAAAGTCTCTCTGCACATTTCACCTTTAACTCTAAGCATCTGCACATTTCTTCCATCATGTTCTGTCAACCTGCCTATACTGTCTAGCCTACAGATCTGTTCAACAACAGTTTATAGGTAGACTTGGACACTGACACACAAGCCGTTTCTACTGGCAGCAATGTATTTTTTTAAATCTTGTAATTATTTTGTGCTGCTAATGCTACTTAATTATTTAATAATCCTAATTACGATGAAAATTTCTTGTACTTTGAAGTAATAACGGCACAAATGTTTTAGGGAGTTAAAATTATGTTTTCTATCCAGTGCACATGGATCTTCAGTCCTATGTGACTGACTGGAATAAGTGATCAACTATGTGTTGCTTTGGCGACAGACTTCTCTGTGTATGCTTATACAGTTCTGAAAAGTCTGTCATGACAGTGGACAAGCACAATCTAAATCTAAGCAAGGGGGTATCAAACAAGGGATTTGGGATGTGCTGCAAGCTGTACTGAATGAAGTTACAATTCACAAAACAAGACAAAAGAGTCAAAAAGCTCTCATACTGAGGTTTTATTTTGGTTTGTGTGTCTTTGGTAGTCTTGACTTAGTCTCTTGGATATGTTTGTATATCTTTGTGAATAAATTCAATGAATTTGATTGTTTTAAAGGTGTTGTACTCCTCATAAGGTCACCCAAGGGTGGAGCGTAAAACAATATCCTGTGTATTTAATTTTTACTTAACCTGGCAATTTTTACTACTACAGGAGAGACACCCAGTATTTTATGCTCAAGTGTTAAGACTGACCTTTTGTAATGCAAGGAGCTGATGGTATGTTTTTTGACACTTAATTGCTTTCCAGACAAGTATAAGGCACATTTTTAACAGTCCTGAAGATCAGCCGGGACTCATCATCCTTAGGTTTAGGCCAGTGTAAAAATTCTCAAACTGGTTTGATATTTAAGCCAACTGCAGACCACTAGGTGGCGGTAATGCATCTTTAGGCTGGTTTGCCAACTGCCAATAAATACTAAATAAGAAGCAGCAGCGAGTGAAGCTGAACACCTGAGCGACATATTGTGTTTATTTCTCAGAGCAACCTTTCTACTTAATTTTCACTAACTCTGTTTCACTTTGGGGCCCATCTGTGAAGCAATGGAGGCATGATATTTTCGCAGGTGGGCATGAAAATTAGATGCATTATACCCTTTGGCCATGACTTCCTCCCTGCAGTGTTTTACATGATACAGAGTCTATGTTTTTCAGCTCACCTCTTTTATTAGCTTCAAATCCAAATTGTTGACAGACTATCACAGTTGTAGTTTTCTTCATAAAAACCACACACAAACGTACCAGTGAACAGACACCTCGTACTGTCCAACTATGTACCATGTAAAAGAATTTTCTTTCACCTGTGCTTTTTCTTCTATGGTTAAAAAACCATACACCTTTTTCAGGTCTATCATCTTATGCCCAAAGAGTTATAAGTTTGTAATGGTGTACCTGGTCATTGAGCCAGTTCTGTCCATACAGAGTGCCCAGGTCATCCATAGTCAGAACATGGCGTTTGTAGTTGACTCTGAATGTTTTAGCCAGGGCTGATCCTGAAGAACGCTGGAAGGATTGTATTAGGTGCTGGACCACTGCTTTCCTAGTGAAGAATAAATCAAACAAAGAATCACTGCAGAGGTAATAAAACATCCCTATTAGTTTAATCAACTCTCTAGATAGTCTAACAAATGTCATGAATTCTGAGATGGACAATCTAACAGTGCCAAATGACCAGACATTAGGTGGTATGGTACTCCTGTTCACAAACATTTTTATGGATAATTACACTGAATGCTTGTGGCAGTTAGGATTAGGAGGACTGAATGTCTGATGATTACTGTGGTTTTCGAGGGATGATTTCTTCCTCTTTTAATTTGGACTATGACTGGAAAAACATGACAACTGATTTTTAAGGATTTATGTGACATTTGAAGGGCCTCCTGCACAACCTGATATTGGCTCATTCACAGTACTCACAGCTTTTTTCACAATAACTTGAGTCAAAATTGAGAAATGACAATTATTATCTCTGAGTGACAACAGAGAAAAAGTCAATCACAAAAATGACCAGCCTTAAAGCCTAAATACTGTAAGCTACTAACTATGCAAATATTGCCTTGCTTCTTTGACCCAATCCCAAGCTAAGCGGAATGAAAAAGTACATTTTCAATCTATATTAGTATATCGTAAGTCATATAATGCTGTTTGAACAATTTTGCAAATAATAGGCAAATAATACTGCCAATAATAGCAATATGGCAACATCAGTGATAAGGACAGATGGTTATGAGGTCAATCTCTTGGTTTTATACAATTGTAAAGAAATCAATCAAGAAAAGAACAGAGAAAATAATCCATAATGACATTCTTCATTGCACTAGTCAGTGTTGTTTTAGAACCATGGTAAATCATGTTATTCAAGTCCAAGTCCACTACTTACAAACCATATGACTAAACATTGACAGGCATCACACCCTGGCAGGCATCTGTACAGGGTGTACCCTGCCTCTCGACCAGTGTCAGCTGGGATAGGCTCCAGCCCCCCCCTTAAGGATAAGTGGTATAGATAATGGATGGATAGACTGTGTCTGACCTGTGTGGCTGTGAGAAGTTCTCACTGAAGATGTCCTGAAGCTTCTCCACAATGTCATCCACATGGATGGGGATTAAACTGCCATACTGCTGTAGAGACTCCTCGAGAATACCTCAAGACAGAAGAAAACCATAAGACATCATCATCTTCATCACAGGTCAGACAAGCATGCTCTGGTGTCTGTAAGGGATGGGCAATATAGTATCGTTTGCAATATAACAGGAAAAAAATTCCCCACGCTAAGAATTAGTTATACTGTGATAATAACGATAAACTCTAGTTAAAGACATATTTGTGTGTGTGTGGCAGACCTACAGTGAACATGAGCTAACAGCTTAAGTCTCTGATCCATACCAGTCACACAGCTCATGTGTTCCTCAGTAAGGGCCAGTTCCACTGGTTTGACCTCCACTTCCCGTCTCCCTCTGTCCTCTTGCTTGTCTGGAGAGCAGCCATTTACCTTCTTATCTGCCAGAAAAAAGGAAAAACATTACATACATGTGTACACACACACACACACACACACACACACACACACACACACACACACACAGGTGCATACATCATTTTTATGCAGATTCTTAGACTTAGTTAATATTTTCAACCTTATTCCAAAAAAAGCAATCCACTGAAGGAAAAATATTGCATAATGGTATACTAACTCTGCTAAGCTGCAACTCAATATATTGAAAGCACTGGGGGGCTGAGAGGAAGGACTTGGATGTAACATTTTCATTGTAGTTTTGTTGAAAGAAGTAAATAAATATCTTATATTTATTTTTAACAAATAACAAACAAATACACAACAGGCGTTAGCCAGGTGTGTGCCAGTTCCATTATTATTCCATTGTTATTATTGAAAGCACGATTGATTCACTGGGTGGTGGTTCTTTCATTACCATGAACACACACACTGTAGTTTATTTTGACTCAGTCCCACACACACCATCCTGCTGCTGCTCCAGCAGGACAAGGGCATCAAATATTAAGTTTTCCACCACTTCCCGGACAAATGCTCTATTTAATCCTGGTTGGAGTAACACAGGACTACAGGTGCCCAGCTGTTTCAAAAATAAAAGAATATATTTATGTGTTTTTTTTTAAAGATCCTCAGTAGGAACAAGAGCCACAGTCTGGGTAGACAAATCAGAAAAATACATACATTGTTTTATCTAGTCACGTGATCTGATTTGGTTTGTGGATAGGAAGTGTGGGGTTTTTGATTTATTTCCTTGTTATAAGAAAAACTTTGCCAACTTTATCTTCATCAACTAGCCTTCTTTAGAGAATATAGTGTGCATTAGTACCTCTGTCAGACTCTGTGAACCTGTCATCGTTGCTGTCATCTGCTCCATCGGTGTATGATGACTGGTGATACCTTTTTATCCTCCTCTGCTTGCCATACAGATTGTACCTTTGCCCTCTCCGACTCCACCGCTGCCCTAGAAAGCACACCCACTGGGCTCGCTGGCGCCAGCTCTTCCAGTGCTGAGTGAGCCGAAATCCAAGGCCTCCATGGGATCGCAAACGCTGCCAGCGCCTGAGCCTCCTCAGAGCCCTGGTCTTGCTGAGGTGGGACCTGAACAAGTCCCCTGCTTCAGCCTGGGAGAGAGTTTCCTCTACAGCAACATCAGCACGTTCTTCTGCCTTCTGTTGTGGTCCACAGTGTTGATGTTGTTGTGAATGGCGGTACTGGGTGGACTGGAAGGGAAAGTCTGGGATCTCCCACTCTACCTCTGCTTGGTCTCCTTCCTCCTCCACCTCTGCCTCCTCCTCATCTTCTTCCTCCTCCTCCTCCTCCTCATTGTTATCCCAATCTTCACCCTCAATCTCACCCTTGTCCTCCCCATCCAGATTGTTTTCTTCTTCCTCGTCACCTATTGCCTCAATCTCACCCATCCCATCCTCTTCCTCCTCGTCGACATACTCGCGTGTCCACACTTTCTCTTTCTGCCCCAGTCTGAGGTGCATGGGGCTGGGTACGCTGTGGCCCGACACTGGGACTATGAGGTGGTCCCCAGGAATCCCACCTAAACAGAAGCATGAGCAGTGATTTACTTCATCAGCTGTGTTCAATCAAGAGTCATGTTTTCATTCTAACAAAATATTACCATACCTCATCATTTCACTCAACACATGTACGATGTTAAATTAGGATACAAATGAAGAGACTGGCTTTGACATCACAGCGCAGAGGGTTCACAGACTACATGAGAAGAGTAAATTAGCATAACTGAAAAACTGGAACTAGAAAATGTTTAGCATATTTTCTTGTAAAACAACTTAATTAGTTGTAAAAAAAAAAAAACCAAACAAACAAAAAGAAGATTATTATTGTGATGATAGACTAAATGATTAATGTACTGATCACTTAAATTCTTCTTTTGTTACTTAAATTCTGGAACCTAAGCCTAATTAACTTTGATAAGGACTTTGAAAGGATCCAAATTCAGTACAAAGAGGCAATACTGGACTTGGATTTTCTAATATTACAATAACTGGAATAAACAGATAAATGTATGCAGCAGTTAAGACGGTAACAGTTAAAGTGAGCAAAATTAATTCAAGGGGATGAGGGCTGAATTGATTGAAAATTGATGAATGAAAAATCTTTTTATTGAAGCTTTGTTTAATCTATGTAACTAATCACTACTGTCGACCAATCCATGGCTGTGGACACGTGATGTTAAGAAGATGTAATTTGATGGCGTGGACTGCAAAATGGAGAAAGAGCGAGAAAATAGTGATAGGCGAGGAGATAAAAATATCAGAGGTTTCAGATCATTTCAAGCTGAAAAAAAAAAACTCTACAGTGTGCCAATTTAAAAGCATCCAGTGTACACATCCAGTCCACAGAGCAGACCCAGTACAAGGTAACAGGAATGTTAGCATTTAACGTCAATCAATGATTGCTAGTTGAGATGAAGGCTAGCAAAAAAATATCTGTTAATTATGGCCATACGTCCATGGCTGGTAAAGAAAGTAAATCAATATAAATAATAACATCAGAAAATAAAATGCTGCGGTCAATTTGTTAAAGCTTGAGCTTCACTGATGTTATTATTATGATATCTCTCTCTCTCACTCACTCACACACGTACCTCTATCTTAATATCTTTTGTTGACACTCAATCACATAATGCATTCCCTAGCACCTTTCCCCTCCCTCATCCATCACAGCTAAATGACTAATCCCAACCCTTACCTTAGCCTAAACCTCATTCTAACCTGAATCCTAAAACCACGTTTTAAAACCTTAAAACCTCAACCTCAGGTTGTGAGGACCTGCCAAAATGTCCTCACTCCCAAGGTCTAGAATTTAAAAACACACAAAAACACACACACCCTCCACAGTGATGCATAAAATACTGCAAGAAAGCAAAATATTCAATGGTGTTCACAGATAAGAGGATGAAACCACATATTTAAGCATTGTTTGTACCTGATCAAAAACAACTGAGCTGAAAAAATAAATGCTCGTTAGTGCTGCCAAAATGCTTCATGTGAAGGCACCCACGATCACTTGACCTAGCTTGTCAAAAAGTAAACATATTATTAACCAGAAGTAAAACACCTACCTCCTCCTGTGTCGCCCTGTCCCACAGCGGTCAGACCCAGGTCTCCCTGCCAGCAGTTCTGGGCCAGGCTACCGCCACTGTCTCGCATTATCCACGGACAACCCACAACCTGCGCCAGCTCGTCACCTACAAAAAAAGTGTGGTAGTGTGTAACCATACGGTCACTTCACAAACTGGTTTGAGAAACTGAATTTTGTTGCAAGTTTGAAATTAGTCTGATGCATCACACAGTATCTGCTTGCTGTCACAGCAGGGTCTGCCAGGAACTTGACCAGTGTTGTGAAAACCTCCTCAGGTCAGAGCAAGCCACTTTCTAAATGCAGCTTCCTAGTTATCTTACAGTGAGAGAGCACACTAATTTGAACACAGCTGCTCTGCAGTGGGGCTGAACAACATGCAAAAAAATGTCATTGAAAAAATCATATTGCAGTTATTTTGACAGATAAATAGAAAAATGATGATGATATCTCTGTAACACCACACACACTATTTATCTTGTGACACATCTTATATATATCAAAAACTTGCAGCTCCTGCATTTTGGACATTGAACTTGGTCATATTGCATTTTCAACATTATATAATATTTCAATTAATTTTTCAGCCCTATTCCTCAGTGCTCTACTCTCCCTCCACAAACCATATTTCTAATCCACAATGTTTATGGCTGCCTTGCTGTACTGTGAAATATCACATGTCTTACTGAACAAAATATCATTTAATAAAACAGAAGGTCATGTGAAAACAATTACCCAAGCTGCATTAATTAATAGGATAGGTGAGGCCCTGACACCAGTCATGTTTTTTCCTAAAATAATAATGACCTAATGACCTCAGCACTCTAAACGTTAACGCAAATATATTTTGTAATGTGCAAGATGTTTACTGTCTGCCTGGAAAGACAACATGTCTAACCTAAGTCAAAACCAACATGTATATTCAAAATTTCAATAGGACTGCACCAGCCTCTGCCATGGCCCTCCACAGGTTTGGCCAGCAGAACGTCCGGCAAAGAGGAAGAGTGGAGTGGCATAATATGAAAATATCTTTAATTTGTTTCACCCAAGGACAAAATGTTATCACTCTGAAGAACAGAATAAGCTGTGAGAGGATCAAAGTCCCTCTGAAGATGCAATAGTACTAATCTCGCAATACTTACTGAACTACACAGTGCAGTTGGTATACAAAACACACCTCATCAAAGCAGCACTCATGCTTTCCAATGACAATACTGCAACTGGCACAACTAGCGGGAAAAAGCATCACTTTCCATGGCATATACACCAGGCAGTATTAATGACCTATAACCTTCCAACATAATATTGATGTGTTAAATCACAAAACCAAGAGGCTGCTTAAAGATAGGGAGATAACATCGTCTGTTCTGACTAGCTATTGAGAATACAGTTCAACAACAACGGGATTCTTGTTACCATGTGCACCTGGTCACAGTGCGGATATGTAACTTAGCCTGCTTGCTAGCTAGACTGAGTGGGTTTACTGTACCAACGCCCAGCTATGAGAATAACTGAGCAGTTGGGTAAATTAAGATACACAATAGTGAATAATTAAATGCGGGCCGTGTCTAGTACTGGATACAATCTTTCAGAAAACCTGCACTTTGATGAGAATTCTTTTCGATGCAGGAAATAGTCCTCACCAGGGCTAGCCTGTGCGCGGTGAGCGCTAGCGACATCGCCGTCTTAGTTTCACCATTTAAACATAAACTATTTTCACCACGACTGCAAATCTTCCCTTGTCAGTTTGTATGGATAGTCAAAGCCATTGCACCACCACTAAGAACAATCCGGAATGACCAGACTTCTTCGGTGCACTCTTGTCTATCAGTGCTAACATATTAGCTGGTTAGCCATGTTGTCGTCAGCTAGCTAAGCGATAGGCAGATACCATGTTACTAACAACAAAATAAAACGCCCGGCATATGTTTTCTTTACATAGCTAGGTGTGGCATTTGTGTGCTTACCGTTGACCTGCAGATTTATATGAGTATGTGCCCAGCTGCTTCTGACTGAAAGTAAGGCGTGTTTAGTATTGTATGGGTATCGAACCAAAACAAATGCTAATTGTTTTAAACCTCATTCAATGAAGTCAGGTGTGGAACAGCCAGATGTCACCTCCTAGCGAACTTTGATTTCTTTTAGGTCTTCCGGTTCAAAGAAAAACGCAAATACCTAACTGAAACGGTGACTTACAATCGACGATGTATGTGAAATCGAGAGTAAGAATTTATTTAAAAGGTCTATCGGGAGACGAAGGGTGCCCCGAACCGGATCACTGCAGATTTTTCGGTCTTATGTCAACTGTAAGTCCGTCGCGCAGCAATGGCGTCACACACTGAGTATGTTTTTAAACGTAGCTTTTCGTTTTTGACCCTCATATTCAATTTATCGGGAGACATTTATTATAACTTATTAGTTATGCAATGAATTTGGAACAAAAACCAAGTTAAATAAGTGAAACACAAAGAGGTTTCATGAAAAGAAGACATTAGTATTGATCTAATTTATGCCTTATTCGATTACTCGGGTGTTGCAGAAACTATTTGTTAACGTTCCTTGATTTTTGTAAAGTGTACAATACACTTAATCATGTATTTCTTTTGTATTTCCTAAAAATATCTTGATTTGATGCTGAATTAGTGAAAGCTCTGTAGGAATTCTTCTTTTGTGGTTTTTGGCAGTGTAGGCACCAGGTGTTACTGTCCTCTGAGGACAGTAACACACTCCTGTAAACACTCCTACAGCACTGAAGCCTTGAAAGTCAGTGCAAACAATTCCTACAACCCTCTGTCTGTACAAAGGCAGTGGAACAAACTGTGTTACTGTACTGCAGGAGGTAGGACTACACTCCACACCACATGAAGCTGGTTGTCTGAACAGAAGGAGAAAGCAAAGCAACAAACACATCGGTGGGAAAAACAGTGTCCTATTTCCATTGTAGAAAGAATGCAATGTCAGTTATATGTTTAGATGAAATCCAGGGTTTTAAGACTTGATGATTTGACATTTGTATTTATTTGTTCTAGGCTATGAGTACACTAAGACATTGATGTATTCTAAAACCTTTGACTGGTAGTGTATAATAATATTAATCTACATTAATTGAATAAGTTAGGTGATAGGAGTTACAGTGTTTAACTGGTAGGCCTGAGTTCAAGGGGCGTCTCCCAGCTGAAGCCATGTCTCACTCAGTAGACATTGATATACCTTTTCCACCAACATGTCATGGGGGTGGTGAGGGCCATGGGATGGTTTCAGAAGTCTGCTGTGGTTTATGGATTTTATGGTGTGTTGTTTTTTCCCTTACTCATTTCCCTTTTAATCCCCTTTAATGTGTGTGTTTACTTTGTTGTTCAAAAGTACTTTTTTTGCAGTACAGTATTACCAGAGTGGCGTTTTGCATGGCTCAAATCATTGTATACATTCTGGAAAGTTGCACATGGTGGCTTCCCCCTTGCAGTCCCCTCTGCTCTAACTGTTTCCAAGCTGGGCAGCCTGTCCTGCTATAACAACTGGCAGAACTTACCTCCTTCTTCCTTGGGCATGTCAGACTCTATCTGATCTGGACATTTGGGGTTTTTTCTCGACAAGAGGATGTGTTCTGTTTCATGTCTATTTATTCTTGTCCTATATTTTGTTTGTGTATTAAATGAATTTATGTTTGAGCCTACCTCTGCCCTCTGGTGTCTGTGTTGTTATGGCTGTGGATTTTAATACTTAGTACAACCTTGTGACATTTCCACACTACACACAAGACACATTTAAATACATCAGTTGTCACTGGAAATACTCTTTGTGCACAAACACATGCACACACACACACACACACACACACACACACACACACAGTTTGTATGTGCCACAGGTACATGTTCATGGGGCTAAAACAGTGATAGTAAAATTTTGACATTGTAAACAAAACCTGAACTGAAAAAGGAAAGTTTGGCCATTGAAATATTTGTATTGGAAAAAGTTGTATTGGCACTGAAAAGAGTTTCACAGAAAAAAAAAAATTAAACAATCTTATTTTATTTGGACATGTTTTGCATTATGATGTGTTTTTCTGTGTCAATCTGCAGATTTTCTCTTATCTTCTCTTTTCTGTCATAGTGTCAGTATTTTTTCAACATCATTGGTTTTCAGTTTCATGTCGACTCCTGCTCTCTCTCCATCCACCATCCTCTTGTTCAGCCTCAAGAAAGGATTCACCTTCGCTGCTGTTTCCTCACGATGTCCTCCATCAAGGTCAAGGAAAAGTGGTTAGGAAAGGAGATTTTCTTTTTTTTTTACTGTTCCACCGCAGCCCTGTTCAACTTCTTGTGGTGGCCCATCTTACTGGCACTACAAGTCCCCTGTGTGACTTTTACTTCCTGTTATTTATTTCATAAATCACTCTCCTCTTGTGGTTCATACCTCCTGTTTTATTTTGCCATTGCCTTCCTTGGCTGAAGTGGAATAGTTTGCTTCCTTTTTGCTTAGGGAGGTTCCTAACTGAGTGAAATGACCCAGAAGTATCTCAGTGGCAGCCATGATAAGAGCTGGGCAAATTCTCTAAAGGAGCTTCAGTGCTTCCTATCTTATCTCCTTTAGCAGAGGAGACACTGGGCCTTCCTATGCGAAAGGAAAGAAGGAAAGGAAAGAAGAGATTTCCTTGCAGCAGCATTTAAAGCGACGCGTCACATCAGTCCCACGTACATGTAGACACAACAGATTTATGTTTGTAACACGATCCATGACAGGAAAGTCTATGCACTTCTGTCTGAATATAATTTACTCTGGACCCTCGCACATTTCCTTTTTTTATTAAGTATTTCAATAGCTCAGAATTAGCTCAGCCTCCAGGTCTTGTTGGCAGAGGGTCCCAGAGCCCAACAAAAAGCCTTCCATACCTGGCAGGTGAACTGTGGACCTCACTATTATCCAGGGGGATCTTGTGCAGCCTGAGCAAATACTGGACCAGGAAATCCACAGTCTCTGAGGCAGAGGGCAACTTCTGGAGAGGCATGAAATGAACAGCCTTCAATGGTTGTGAAAATAGCAGCATTACTGCAGAAGCTGAAAGGCCAGTTACAAAATCCATATGATGTGTGACCGTAAGTGTCTGGAAATGGGTAGCGGTCGCTGGAGGCCGGCTGATGGACTTGCTACTGGCAACATAGGGGGACACCAGAATAGCTGCATGATAAAGTCTAGCATATGATAAACTGTCATGAGTTTGGAGTACTGTCCTCCTTAGACGACCTAAGACCTGAGAGAGTCAGCAAAAGACTTAACTGGGCCATTACCTGGGTCATGCTGGCTCAGAGAGGGAATTGGTCACGTTGTTTGGGTAGCCAGGGCAGTAGGTGAGATCAGTTGAACCTCCCTGGGAATAAAGCCTGCCTGGCACCAATGCCACCAACTTCTGGTTTCCTACATCATAGTTCTTCTCAGCCAGGGAAAGGCAGTGGTAGAAAAAGGCACAAGGATACAGCTTTTGGTCTGTGGGAGAGCCCCCATCCCAGAGTTGGAGGCATTCACAAACTGCAGAGCGGGGTCAGGGTGGATGAGGACCAGGGCTGAAGTAAAGGGCTTCTTCAACACAGCAAAGTCTGCACTGGAGGGGCCAGGGACCAGGCAAAAGGTCTGGAGGTAGGGGAGAGTTGGATGAGGGGAGCAATGGCAGAAGTTGGCAAAATCCAGGAACTGTCCTTGCTATTTGTCCTGTCTCACCTATTTCTCCCAGTGAATTTTAAGAGAAAAGTATGAGAAACAAACAGACAAAACAGAAACTAAAATGAGGCTGAAGTGAGAATGACACTTTTGTCTCACAAGCAGTAGAAGAGCAAAATTTGAGCAGAAAAATTCCCCTCTGGGAAGAGACACTCACTAAAATGAAGTCAGACTGATAGGTGATGGTTGAATACGACATATGAGGTGGAACAAGCTGGCTAAGAATGAGAGGAGAGCTGGAGCACTTGTACTGGTGTCGACTGGTGATAAGCCTTTTGTCCTTGTGTTTCTCCTGTTACCCCTTCCCTTGTGCCCTCCCTCTCTTCTCTTCTCTCTCTTCCTCTATGTGTGTGTGAGTGTGGTGATACTCCCAGCCCCTCACCTGCTCCAATCAACCCCTCTTCCTGAAGGCAGCCAGTGCACCTGTGTCTCTTCAGCTCATCAGCTCGACAGCATTTAAACCCCAGCTTTCCACTCACTTATTGTTCAGTCTACTTATGTGGTACCATGTCAAGGCTCTTGAGTGTTTTGTGGTCTCTAGCTGAGTTTCCTCGTGAACTGCTTCTTATCAATCATTTTCTTCTGTGCTCCTGTCTGCCTTCTTGCCCATTGCTCATTTCAAGGCCAGACATCTCCATCTACAGACTCACCACTCTGGCTCTCTTCATCTGCTCGCTGCTCATTCACTTTTCAAGTCTACAACTTACCTGCTCTAATTCCTTGTTACCCTCCTGGGTTTGTGTTCTGCGTTTGGGTCCCCTAATTACGATTGGCTGTAACAGACACCAAATAGCAAAATGTTTTGTTTTGTTTTTTTCTTGGGCTTTCCATATTTCATCCTCTTAACACACAGAATCTGCTTTGATACATCACCACCACTATCATTGGATGAGGGTTTGGAGGAGCAGTATCTGCCACTTCCCTCAACCACTGAGCTGGACCATTTGTCTGAAGCCAGGCAGTCACAGGTGAGAGCCCTTTGTTCACCTGATGTGCACAAAGGTGGTCCTTAATGTCATGCAGCATCATATTGCTTTGAAGGAAAATGATTAGTTACTGAATTCCTGAACGTGTTGTTGGTCCACTGAAAAAGGAGATTGATTTGATGTTGTCTCCTATAGTGAAAAGTGTAATCCCATTGTTCTAGTAACTAAGAAAGACGGCACAATCAAATTCTGTATTTGATTGTGAATTTATGATCTCTGAATGCAGTTTCTAAGTTTGACTCGCATCCGACACCCCCCATTGATGTCCTCGTAGACCAGCTGGGCAGGGCCAAGTACCACCACAAGTACCATCACTGACCTTTCTAAAGGCTATTGACAGGTCTCTCTGACACAACAGTCCCATGAGCTGACTGCCTGCCTGACTCCATGGGGACTTTCTCAGTTCACAGCCATGCTTTTTGGGTTACCCAGAGCTCTGGCTAATTGACCATGTGTGTATCAAATTTTGCTTCTGCCTACCTTGATGATGGAGTTGTTTATAGTAACTCCTGGGAGGAGCACTTGGAGCATCTCAGAGTTGTGCTTTAGTGTCTCCGCAAAGCAGGTCTTACCATCAAACTGCCATGTGTATGCTGGCCAGAGCAGAGACTGAGTACCATGGCTATGTCACTGGGAATGGTGTCATTAAGTTCAGAAGATCCAGGCTATTCAATCCTGCCCTTTACCCCAGACCAGAAGCCAGCTGAGGTCATTCTTTGGCATGCCAAGTTGATTCCACAGGTTCATACCTAATTACTCTGCATGGGCAGCTCTGCTTACAGATGTGACCAGCCCCAGTGCACCCCAACCAGCTGCTCTGGACAGAGGGAGCAAAGAATGCTTTCATGGACATCCAGCAAACACTAAGCACAGACACATTGTTGGATTGCTCT
Organism: Lates calcarifer; assembly: GCF_001640805.2. Classification (NCBI taxonomy): domain Eukaryota; kingdom Metazoa; phylum Chordata; class Actinopteri; family Centropomidae; genus Lates; species Lates calcarifer. The sequence continues at coordinate 182,696 of NC_066846.1, forward strand.
GACTTTGAGAAACAGTTTGTTCTGCAAACTGATGCTTCAGACCATGGGTGACCTGGGTGCAGTACACATCCAGGGCCCTTCCGGGGGCCGCTGTCCAGTGGCTTTCATAAGCAGAGAGCTGTGCTACTCTAAGGAGAAAGAATGTCTGTCCACCTCCTTGGGACTTTGACCTGGAGACTGAACATAAAGCACTGAAGAGGTTGCAGAGGATGAAGGGCACCAACAGCAGACTACCGCGTTGGTACCTGGCCATGCAGCCTTACCAGTTTACTACCTTTCCTGTCAACACTAGATGTTAATATTGTCTTTCAGCATGTTAATACACAAACATTTGTTCAAGTAATGACAGTACACAGCTTTTTGTTTTTATACAGCACACATTAGTTTTTGACAGCTGTTGACTGAAGTTTTATTTCATTTTATTTAGACCTATGGCAAAGCGTTTCTTTGACAGGTTGTAGGCAACACCGAATGAAAACAGACCGGCTGTAGGCGGAGAAGTCTCTTAGTACTCGCTTTTGGCCTTCAGAATAAAAGCACAAATATTTTAAAATGGTTTAGAATATTTCTCGGTAATTTATTGTTTAACCTTCATAGCTACTGTGCAGGTTATTAATTCGTGTCATAAGATGGTGTAATATGCATCATTTGTCAATGTGGGAGCTAATCAGCGATTCAAGTTCTTAATTAAATTGACTTGTGGAGACGGCGCTCTTGTTGCTAAGGATACAAACCGGAAATATTACTGTTGTTGCTGCTAGTGGAACTAAACGTGCCGGAGTTACCTCTGGTCCAGAAATATCAACTGTGCACAGGTCATTTTGATAAGTGACGAGGAAGAGACAGCGACATTAACGGGGAAAGTAACGTAAGGTAAGACATAACTACACAATTATTCAATGCTGTTTACGAAAATGCTAGAGCCTCTTTCCTAGTAGCGCTTTGACAACAGTAACCTGAATAGCTTGTGTGATAGTGAATAGAAAAGAATTCAGCGCATTTAACTAACTAAACTAAACATTAACATTTTTCACGTTAGATACCAAACAACAGGGTGCGTGTGACAGTGAGACAACGCAGGGTTTGATAACAGTCACTTCATGTGGACATTATCCAGTGAAACACACAGCTGTGTAGTTCGTGTTTGTAAGTTACGTGAACCGACACACACCGAAATGTTTAGCCTTGAACTCTGCTCTGTACTTTTACCAGCTGAGCTAAGCAAAGGTTATTTCGAATGAAAAATGCTGTGCTTACATGCATCTGTTTGGATAGTTAAAATTCTAGTTTTATCACGTCTGGCATAGTGAATAATAAAATCGCTGTCATACCTATACACAGGAAAGGTACAAGAGGGTAAAGGCTGGATATATCAATATGTGATCTCATAGAATCAGTGTTCGGTATCTATGGTGCTGGGTTCCTTGGGACTATGTTCAAGCACTGTCTGATGCTGGAACATTATATGGCCTCAGAATTCCTATGGGGTGATTCAATTAAACTGAGATTCATATACGAATATGCAACATGTAAGCACAATATCATCTGAAATAATGATCACCTTGCAAGGAAATGTCAACATTTTAAGACACATCCACAAGATGAGGAAATGGAGCATGTCCTGCGTTTTTGTGCTTTAGCAGTGCATGTTTCCTATATTCTCAAGCAAAATTACAATTAGCAAAATTATTGAAAACCAAACACCACACAGTGAAACTGGGGCTTTTAATTTCCTGATAGGCCTGGGGCCATGTAGAAGTGGAAGTGGCAGACACCTTTACACACAAAGATCACTTTATGTGTTATATTCAGCTGGACAAAACAGGTGGTCAGCTGATGAACAACCAGGAGTCTTTGTAGAGCTGGCCGCCTAGCCAAACTGAGCAATCAGGGTAGAAGGGCTTTGGTAAGAGAGGTGGCCAAGAACCTGATGGTCACTGTCAGAGCTTCAGAGATCCTGTGTGGAGATGGAAACTTCCAAAAGGACAACCATCACTGCTACACTCCATGGATCCAGGCTTTATGGCAGAGTGGCCAGACAGAAGCCCCTCCTCAGTAGCCCCCTTTACACAGCCTTTTCAAGGCAGGAATATTGTGTTGTTATTCCGCTAGCCATTCTGTATAAAAGGAATGGAGGTGGATCTGTATCGCCCCACCTTTAAGCCAGCGTGAGAGATAGCATCATAGAGGTAGATTGACTTCTGTAAGGGGGAATTCAAGGGAATGCGTAACGCCAATGATTGAATGATCTTTGTGTAAAAGGGGCCAGTGAAAGAAACATGAGAGGTGTTTGGAAAAAAAAACAACTAAATGACTAAGTTTGGCCTCAATTCTAAGCATCATACCTGAAGGAAACCAGACACCACTCATCACCTGCCCAATACCAGCCCAGCAGTGAGGGATGATGATGGCAGTATCATGCTGGGGGTGTTTTTCATCAGCAGGGACAAGGAGACTGGTCAGGATTTAGAGAAAGGTGGACAGAGCAAATTACAGAGATATCATGAAAACCTGGTCCAGAGTGCTCAGGCCCTCAGACTGGGCCAGAGGTTTACCTTTCAATAGGACAATGACCCTGAGCACTTAGCTGAGACAGCGCAGGGGTGGTTTAGGGACAACTCTGTTAATGTACCTGAATGGTTCAGCCAGATCTCTGACTTGAAACCAATTGAACATCTTTCCCCATCCAACCTGACAGAGCTGGAGACGGTTGCTGAAAACACCCAAATCCAGGCTTACATAGTTTGTCATACCAAATCCAAGAAAACTTGAAGCTATAATGGCTGCCAAAGGTGCCTCAACTAAAAACTAAGTAAATGGTCTGAATACTTACTGTATGTGATATTTCAGTTTTTCAATTTGCTAATTTTCTCTTTTTATTTTGCTTTTTTTGCATAAGGCTTTTAACATAACATAATGTGAAAAAGGGACCTGTCAGATGAGAGCACAGTGTTTGTAAGATGGGTGGAGGATAATCAGATGCTCCCATGCCTCAACAACAGTATTCTCAATTATATACTGTATGTTAGTATACTTATAGTTTATACAGTATATGGTCACAGTACCACATCAGAATCTGTTCAGGGTAAGGGCTCTTCTTTGGCACACAGTGTAATATTGATCACTTCGATAATAAATATGCAATCAGTTAAACTACAATCAAACAATATCACATCTATTACATCACAGGTACACTGTGACCACAGACCAGGACTGAAAGACCTCAGGAAAATATCAGCTTGTTATTTTTCTGGTCAATATTGCTATTTAAATTGTGATTACTTTCTGTGAATTTTAAAACACCAGGCTTGTATTTGTGACCCACAGTTTTAACTCTTCACCAGAGACACCATTCTCCAATCCTTCGTACGCCTCTTTCAGGCCCCATTTTGTGCATAGGCAATGGTTATAAATGAGACAGGAGACATAGAGCTTTTAAAAGGAGTGCTATGAAGGATGCTTCCAAAGCTTTGGCCTGTATTTTTAGTGGTTAGACAAAAATACCAGCTAAAAACAGAATTGTATCTGTTTCTACATTAATAGAATCAGATAAAATAACCTTTGTCGTTAAACTATTCCAAGGGACAACAGTGCAGAATTTCAGCTGCATAAGTTAACATTAACATTAGTGTCACAATTTTTGTAACTGCAGAAAGACAGTGTAACAGTTACATCATAGTTGTGCTTTCTGTGATCAAAACATCTTAGGCTGAGAACAAATACTACAGACAGTGCACTATTTTGTCAACTCACTGAATTAATATACCACAGAGTATTCAGCAGTAGTTGGAACTGTAGCCAGCAAAATCAGTAGTCACACACTGAAACTTCAGTGTCCTACATCATGGTAAGACACTGTCACTTACTTAAGATTGTGATGCTGACAAAATGATTAATTTGTTTGGTCCGACCACATGCCATTGTTAATGGAAACATATTTGCTCTATGTTAGTCCAGTCTTACCTCCTAATCTTAATTTTCTCCCTTGTTTCTTCTCAGAGAGAACAAAGTGATTTCTGACCCTGCATGGCTACCCCTCCAGTCTGAACACAAGATGATGGACCATGAAGTGGCTGACCTCCCTAGCGGCCCCCTTGATATCTATAGGAAAAAAGCCTCTTTCAACTGGAAGGACATGCTCCACTTCATTGATGGAGCGGAAGTGCTGGCATTCAAGGTAGCATGAGATTCTCTCTGTAGTTTGGACAAAAAATACTTTGCAGAAGTAGGGGTGTAACGATACATCGATCTACATCCATACATTGATTCATTGATTCAGTGACAACTTTTATTAAGCACAATAGCACAGGTGATTGTGGGCTACTGTGTAGCCAAGGCCAACCCCAAACTACATACATCGACTCACTTTCAGCTCCTTTTTCTGTGGAAAGACCCAGAAACTGATTACAGGCAGCTGAGATAACAGACAGGCTTCACTGTGTCTAAGCTAGCAACACGTTGATTAACCCTGGAATAGCAGTACTTCAATGGAACAGTTGAACAGCGTTTCTTCACTAACCCAACACTAATATAACAAACCACATCACACTCTCACAATATAATCATTTGTAAGATGTGCCTTTTATTTTGAAATTCCCCACAGCACGTCTTTATCCGCCTGAGTGCACACACCTCCAAACAAAATGCGAGCGGCACTGTAGCAAGCTGCTAGGGAAAAAAAAGTGAAGATATTGTCTCTCCTCTCCTTTGTAATTGTAGTAAACATTGTGATATCAGCAAACATTGAATCGTTGTCCAATTAATCAATATAATATAGTATCATGATGAAACTTGTGATGAAATTGTTAATTTAACCAAAGAAACAAGTGGATAAATATACTTTTAATGAGAAAGAAATTGGGTTTCAGCTAATGATGAATGGTTGAAAATGGTCAAATACTTTTATATTCATATTTAATGTCATTCAACTTAATGTTATATTTATTGTTATTAAGCATATGTAAATAAAACTGGCACTTACTCACCAATGAAAACACTTTCAAAACTATTACAGTAGGTACAGTAGTAGTTGACCCCAAACCCAGTTTCATTATAAAAATGTCAGCGGCAGATGAATCCACATTTGGTGTTTTAGTGAGAATATTGGGCAGCAGGACAATGTACAGTCATGTGAAAAAGTACACCTTCTTTGAATTCTATGGTTTATATATCAGGACATGATAGAAAACCATCTGGTCCTTACCAGGTTCTAAAATGATTTAAATTTAACCTTAGGTGTAAAACAACTCTAAACAAATTCCACTGTGTCATTATTTATTTAACAAAAATGAAGCCAAAATGGAGAAGCCATGTGTGAAAAACTAAGTACATCCCATGATTCAATAGCTTGTAGAACCACCTTTAACAGCAGTAACTTGAAGTAATGGTTTTCTGTCTGACTTTATCAGTCTCTCACATTGTTATAGAGGAATGTTGACCGACTCTTCTTTACAATGTCGCTTCAGTTTATTGAGGTTTGTGGGCATTCGTTTAGGCACAACTCCCTTAAGGTTCCACCACAGCATTTCAATCAGGTTGAGGTCTGGACTTTGACTGGGCCATTGCAACACCTTTATTCTTTTCTGCTTCAGCCATTCTGGTGCTGCTGGTGTGCTTGGGATCATTGTCCTGTTGCATGACGACCGAGCTTTAGCTGTCAGACAGATGGCCTCATGTTTGACTCTAGAATACTTTGGTATACAGAGGAGTTCATGGTCAACTCAGTGACTGCAAAGAGCCCAGGTCCTGTGCCTGCCTTAGCAGCCCAAATCATCAGCCCTCCACCACCGTGCTTGACACTTGGTATCAGGTGTGCTGATATGCTGTGTTTGGTTTTCACCAAACATGGCGCTGTGCATCATGGCCAATCATCTCCACTTTGGTCTTGTCTGTCCAAAGGACATTGTTCCAGAAGCCCTGTGGTTTGTTCAGATGCAACTTTGCAAACCTAAGCCATGCTGCCATGAGAGAAGAGGCTTTCTCTTGGCAACCCTTCCAAACAAGCCATACTCGTTCAGTCTTTTTCTAATTGTGCTGGCATGAACTTATGTATTTAACATGCTAATTCAGGTCTGTAGAGTCTGAGATGTATCTCTTTTTTTGCTGTTTTTTTGATCACTGCATGTCTGACCTTGGTGTGAACTTGCTGGGATGTCCACTCCTGGGAAGATTGGCAACTGTCTTGAATATTATCCACTTGTGAAAAACTTTCTCACTGTAGAGTGATGGACTTCAAATAGTTTGGAAATGGCCTTCTAACCCTACCCAGATTGATGGGTAGCAACAATTGTTTCTCTAAGATCATAGCTGATGTTACTCCATGGCACCTGGATGCTTCAGACCAGCAACCTGCCAAAACTTCTGCTTTTATAGAGGTGATCACACTTCCTGATGATCACTTAATCAAGGGCATTTGACCAGCAGCACCTGGTGCTACTTACCCTCTTAATTCATGGAAGCAGTAAGGGTGTACTTCATTTTTCACACTTCTGCATTTTGACCCAGTTTTTGTTAAACAATGACACAGTGTAATATGTCGTGTTGTTCATCTGAGGTTGTATTTACCTAATTTTAAGACCTGCTTAGGACCAGATGATTTTTTTTATTGTGTCCTGATATATAAAACCATAGAATTCACTGTATGTGGGACTGAGTCAAAAACTGTGTGGGGGGTGTTCGTCACTCATTGACCATTGCCGGTGAGAAAATAGTCTCACCACAAGATCCATTTAGTAGGTGTTCATGAACTTTTAATCACATCAAATGATTTTCTTCTTGAGTGAACTGAGTCTGCCCAGTTGTCAGACTCCATCTAGCTCCACTGTATGGATGCTTAATTTTATTTTTTTATTATTTCGTCCGTTCTTAAGATCAAAGTTCTGTGTCTAAGTTTTGACCTTAGACACAGCAGTAAAAGTGGACAGTTACCTACAGGGCTTCAACTTTACTCTGAAATTTTTAGTTTCATCTGATTTCAACATTTTTTACTTTGATTCTTTCTTGGACTTTGAATTCTCTCAAAGCTTTTTTTTTTTTGACTTTCAATAATGACACAATATTTTTCTTTGTCATCTAAATATTCCTCTTCTTCTCTGCTGCAGCAACATGTGTTCAAGACGCTGGAGAATGATCCTCTGTTTGCTCGTCAGCCCGGTGAAGACATCCCTGTCGAGAAAATGAGAGAGCTGACCTTCCTCAGGTATCAAGATAACTGTATAAAATAATATAACATATGAATTGATATATTATAAAAGAAATCAATGTAACAATATGTTATTATGTCTGTTAAATGTAATCTATACTGTACATAAAAAAATTAAATACAGCTTCAAGTGAAAATCCACAGGGTAAAGCAGCTCTTCCGCTATGACTTCATAACAAAAGAAGAGACAATGGCAAATCCCTGGAAGACTGTGGTCCTCAGTGACTGTCTGGGCATGTATGACTGGGCCATGAGCGCCAAGTTCTTCCTCAACAAAGGGGTGAGTGTCCATGGGTGGATGTTGGGAGGTGTGTGTTATGAAAGTATCAAATGTTCAAAAGATCATGTTGTGTTGGAGTGAGTGGTGGGACAAAGACATTTCTACTCCACTTTTCTCTACACTACCTTACTCTGCTCTGTTTTACTGTCACTGTAAAGTTACTTTACTCAAGGTAAATGGAAATGGACTGTACTTGTCACTTACACTCAAAGCTTCACACTACAGATCACATTCACACAGCACTTGTTCTATACAATACAAGTGCTTTCTAACACAGACACACACATTCACACACCGATGACACACATCAGAGGCAATTTCAGTATCTTGCCCGAGGATACTTCAGCATACAGACTGAGGGAGCCGGGAATCAAATCAGTGACTGCCTCTACCTCCTGAGCCACAGCCGCCCGAGGTCAAGTCATCTTTCCAAAAATAACTCAACACTGAGAGCTTGCTCTCCAGCAATAACATACATTTTACATACATACATATTCTATTCGGCATCATTCATAATCTTAGATTGCACTCACACCAGTCACCAGTGCCCTAGTGCACAACTAGTTGGACTAGATGGAAACCAGGTTGCCATCCATTGTCTGTTCTAGTGCCTTTACTCAACCCATTACTATTCCTCAATAGGCAAATATTCCTCCAACAGTAATAAAACTGGTCATTTGCAGTTGCCTTTTAAAACACCCACTGTCACGTCTACTTTACCAAGTAGATTTTAGTCATGCCAGGAAAAGTCTAAATCAAAATTTCTTCATGACTGTGAATCTTGAATGAGTAAATACCAGCAAAATTCATGCCATTCCCATCAGCCTCACCTGTACTGTACAAAATAATGATTTACTGTTGAGTTGAGCCCAGCCTGCTACACACTAAGCTAAGTGGACCTGTTAAAAATTGCCTGCTAAACATCAGCAGGTTAGCATGCTAATATTACCATTTTGCTAAAAGCAGCACTTAATGTACAGCCTCACAGAGCTGGGATGGCTGTCTCTACATGTTTGCCCATGTGTAATGAGCATTAAAGCCTCAACATGGCTGCTAGTATTGCTGTAGACTGCATTTCTTGTTGTCTCATTCTAGTAAAAGATGTAAAAAAAAATGTTTTGTTTTAGATGTTTGGAGCAACTATTGCCAACTCAGGATCAGGGAGACATGGCACATATGTTGAAAGCACGGAAAACATGACGGTAAGAGTTTGAGATCAACAATAAAACTTTACAAGAGTGCTGGTTAAATCTACCTTTCTCTATTCTCATCTTTTTCTCTTCTCTCTCTCTCCCTTTCACCTCGACCATGTGTCATCATTGTCTCTACTTCCTGTAACCGTTGTTTTAAATGAAAGTCCCTGCTGATTTGTGTAATTACAACACTGGAGCTGAGAGTATTGGGGCGACCAACAGAAACAAGTCACACTGCCCTGCTTATGTTGTCTGGTGTCTCTCTCTGCCCTCCATTTCCAACATGTCTCTCCTTCCATCACTGTTAGTTTTGAAGAAGTTTACACTCTGACACACTGCTCCTACATTACCCTGTGTGTGAATGGTGAGGCAGCTAAAAATGTTTAATTAGTTGTTGACTGATATTTTGTAAGTTGAATCAGGGTCCTCCTGACAAAATAAACAGAGTGACACAACACTGGCTATCATTTGAAAAGCTGTTAACCAATGTAATGCACCCATTCAACACCCACCCACACGAGAGCTGTGTCAGAACTGTAAGACTGAAAAATTTGAGACTGAGAGAAATGGCACGTAAAGAGAAATCTGATCACTAACAGAAAAGTGGAGAATATTGTCTTCATGTATCATGTCATATAGTTTTATTGTATTTTGCTTTGAGATATTTTTTTTAGTTTTTAAATAATTTTTGTTCATTTTATGTTTTTGTTTGAAAGTTTGTTCAGTTATTTTGAATTCAGTCCGTCACATAACAAATCTGCTCCCAAGAACATGGGCATTTCATCAGAATTGCTTTTGTAGAACTAAGAAGAATATCAACACTGAACTATCTCCATAGCATCTAACTACTGCCCTGGTAACTTCAAATTATTGCTCCACAGATTTTGCTGACCTACAGAGGTGTCAGTGCAGGCTTCAGTTGCCAAGAATACTAAAGGGTCTTCATCATGAACTGTGAACTTGTATTTGCCTGTATCTGTGTGTAGACATTTGGATGCTTTGCTCTGACTGAACTGAGTCATGGCAGCAACACCAGAGCCATGAGGACCACAGCCACGTATGACCCCTCCACCCAGGTCAGCACATACACTCATATCACACACATAAAATATGTCAAGGCAATATATTCTAATGACAACATAGCTCAATCTAAGGAAAAATTTGAGGAGCACCAGCACAAAATTTAGGAGCACCACTTATATCAACATGCTACATCCCATATTCATATTTTTGTTTTACTTTAGGCAATAAATAGGCAATTTATGCTGGACTCGACCCAACTTGACAACAGGATATTTGCAAGTCGCACTGGTGCTTCTAGTTATAGAATTTAGCTGCTCTGTCTCCAGAAATGGTCACATAATACAACTAAATAGAGCCAGTCTGGAGCCCACCAAATAGATTTTTTGAGAATGAGTCTAACATTTCAGACCTGACATCTTCAAATATTACAGTTCGTTATGGAAGAAGCCTTTACACCAGTGGCTCCCAAACTGTTTGGCTGTTTGTGATCTTTAAATAAAGCTACCCCTCATCACAGTAAATGTCGCTGGGTGGTAAAATGTCTAACCGAAGAATGAATCTTTCCAAGATTTCCAGGGTCTTAAATATGGAAAATTATGCAGTAATTTGCAAGCAAAAAGCATTGATTAGGAAAAACAAAACAAAACTGGAAAACTAATATAACATTGTATAGGAGAATTTGTTATTTCCAAATCCCCTCTTGGGGAAATACTAGTCCCCAGGATGGAAACCATTACTCTTAGTTAAGACCAACTACAGGGTTTTTTTTCTCTCTGTTTCGTTTGAATAATTTTAAGTCAGAAATTTTTTTTTACTTGTAATTCACTTCAAAAAGCAAAATAAAACTAATCAACAAAAGCCTGTACACTGTCCACTTTTAGTCACCGTACCAACAATCCAGTCCTCAGACCTTTATCTGGTAAAATTCTGCTGCTAATTTTGCTGGTTTATTGGTAATTTTATCATCTAAGATTTAACAAGAAAATGTTCAGGGAAATTAGGAGTCATGACCTCAGTATTTCTAAAATCGTGGCTCCATCTCTTTCCTGTCTGCAGGAGTTTGTGATCAACTCTCCAGACTTTGAGGCTGCCAAGTTTTGGGTGGGGAACCTTGGAAAGACTGCCACCCACGCTGTGGTTTTTGCTCAGCTCTACACACCTGACCATGTGTGCCATGGCTTGCACTCTTTTATTGTCCCGGTAGGACTCTGACCTTTGAACCTTGACCAAGTTACAGTTGGTTTTATTATCAGATGCTGTTCTATGATGTGATGTCACACAGTTGCATCTCAGAAAATGTAGTATTACCGAAGTCGTTTATCTTGAAAGTTGTTCTGACATTTCTGGAGTGCAGGGAAATGTAAATGAAAATAAGAATATGTTTTTGCACACAGTTGAAATTATGCATTTGCTAAGTCTTAGCTTCTGAAAATTTCTGAAAATCATTTTGTGTTCATTTTTTTGCTTGTCAAATTCCTATCATGGATCACCATGCTTGAACCAAATCAGTCGGGCTTTAAGAGCAGCCACTCCACTGAAGTGGTCCCATTGTCTGAGACAGAAGCCCTAAGGAGCAGCTCAGTCCTCCGTATTAATCATGCTGAACCTATCAGAAGTCTTTGACGCAGTGAACCACCGCATCCTGCTATCTGTAATCTGCGCTGTGATAGAGGCATCTCAGGCAAAGCGCTTTCTAGGTTTGAATTAGGGCTGTGCCATATCATATTATTCACAATAATAACGATACATGAAAAAAGTGTCATATACCTTAGTGTACAATCTAGTCCATACAGAAAGCCAGTGCAGTGCATCTGTATGAGGAATTGGTCCCTAAATGGAGAGACACGTTGTTGCAGGGTTTTCCATAATTTTTTTATGTGAAAGTGTTTTTGTTTGTTTTTTTTTACTTGGTCCATTAGTTTTGGACAGGAGGAGACCTGTGTGGATAATTCAGCTCTCAGAATCCTAACCTAAAAACAAGCTGAGCTAACAGTAGCCACAACTCAACTAACAGCCCCTTACTGACGCCCTGAGTGCTGGAAAAACACAGATTCTTAATGTAACTACTAATGTAACTACTTTATTCGGTGTTTTTAGTATGCATGCGTCAACTCATGTGCATCCTGTTGCAGTCACTCCTACTTCTACTTCTTTTCTATTTTATTTTACTATTTAAATTCAACAGTGTTCATCAGGGATTAATAAAGGATTCTGTTTCTGATTTTGATCCAGATTTTTTTCCAGTTTTAATTATCGGGTCTGTTTGTTTTAGGAATAATTTAGCTCCTAGTAAAAACCTCCTGAACTATGAGCACTGAAGGAATCTTAACCTACAAATGAGACGCAGTGAAATGTATGAGTTTTTAACAGTGAAGTCAAGCCAACTTCTTCTGTCTGGCAGCTGGACATTGTATGCATTATGGAACCCTGTGGAAGTGGTTTGGCTTTGAGAGGACAGACCTCCAGCAAGCCGCAATTTTCTGCAAGGTTTGCAAGAAAACAGTCACAGCTAAAGGTGGCAACACAACCAACTTGTCTATATATCATTGCACTGCAGGTGAGAGATCCCAAGACCCTGCTGACTCTGCCTGGTGTGCTGGTTGGAGACATTGGCAAGAAGCTGGGCCAGAATGGACTGGATAATGGGTAATGGGTTGAATCTTTGAAAAAAATCATTCTCAGTCTTTGTTTTGATATAATCTGATATACATTTTCTTAGTATTTTGTTGCTAAAACTTGTTTTTTCTGTTTGCATAGTTTGCAATAGTTCTTATTCCTGCTTTTGTCCGTGTGAAGTGCTTTCAGCTACATCTTATATAAACGCATGACACGTAGCCTTTGTAACCATAGATTAACCATAGATAACCATAGATTATTTTTGACTGCATTTCTTCTCTCTCTGTTAGGTTTGCCTTGTTCCACAATGTGAAGATCCCAAGGGAGAACCTTCTGAATAAGACGGGAGATGTTACCCCTGATGGCAGATATGTTACACCATTCAAGGTTAGTAAGATTTCCACTAGCATTAAAAGTGTGTACACCACTGACATTTCAGGTTAGGCTTGGGTGGTTCAAGCATCATTTTTACTCTGTATGGTATATGCCAGGTGTAGACCTCTAAATGTAAAGGATAACAAGCTAACAAGTACTGAGTGCTTGAATGACTCTGGTGCATCCCAAAGTTTGTCAGCTTCAAATTGCCATGTACAGGCGTCGAGGGCATGCAGTTTGTCCAAGAGCTGGTACCAGCAGCAGCCCAGTCTAGAGTATGAATTTGTAGTACTGAACAGATGTATAAAACTACAGTAAGCTCAACATTTTCACACAGTATTCAAGTAAGTTTAGAACACTGTTTAAGGTTGTATACGCTTCCATTTACACAACTAACAGTTAGTGTAGTAACATGTAAAACTAAAAAGGTTTAGGAAGGTGAAAGCTTCTCTCATTTTGGGCTTCAGAGTACAGAGACTCTCATACAAAGAGTACACAAACCAGACAACAGACAAGTTTAATTTTGACCTAAATAACCCAGATATGGTACTCAGGATCAACATGGAACATCTCTATCTAATGGACACCTGAACCCTACCAACCCTACTACTTGAGCCACAGCTGCCTGACTCAGCCAGGGCAGAAATCTCAGAGATTGACACCTGAACACATAAAACCAAAACCAACACTAAACACTACTATCATTCTGGTGAACTGACTAAATTTAGTACCCATAGCAGAGGGGGTGTCATCTTCAGTGTATTAAATAGTCAAGTGCTTGTAGTTTGTTGGTTCATGCTTTTTCTTTTTCAATACTATAACAACTCAACATTATTACTTATGTCTTTTCTTAATTACATTTCATCTACAAATAGGAGGATTATAACATCACCATTCACTCACTTTGTACACGATCCACAGCATATTGCTGTACAGATATCTCTTACCAACAAACTCCTGCTTTAATGTCTTTGTTCATCATCTAGAATGTGAAAACATCAGATTTCCACACAGTCAGAGAAAGTAAAAGCCGGTGTCTTAGCCATAGCTCAGGTTATGAAATCCTACTACAGGAGTTTTTCTCCTGTCAGATTGCTGACAGTGTTGTTAGCTGGACACCACAGCTGCGAGTATCGGCACAGCCAATGGTTGCACTGCCCAGCCTCATGCTGTTCAGTGTTGTTGTATCATTCTCTGCTTCCATCACAATTAGTTGTTGGTTCAGTCATTTTAAGACAAGACCTGGTTTGTCTTAATTTAGTGAATCACAAAATGTGAGTCAACTGATTTTTTCAACTGATGGAACTTATCAACTTTTAGGGGACAGCCCTAAAATCCCATAAGGACCGCTCCTCCAATTACAGACCTCGCAAAACTCCAAATTTAAAATGCATGCAGAGGCAGATCTGGATAAACAAAGGTCAAGTCTCTAGGCATGCTCCAGTTTTAACAGCTCAGGTGGTGTCAAACACTGTCTTCACATTCTAGTTGCTTTTCACTGCTGCTGCAGTGTTTAAATGGCCTTCTGGGGTCAAATCCACATGGACATGGTGAGATGACTGGTGATGAGAACCAGGCCTGAAAATGTCCTCTGGTTGCCCATGAGAGGTGCAAATAGTGAGTACAGCACACCTGGGCTTGTAAGATTGGTTTTTGGACAAAGAGAAGCAGTGAGATTTATTGTTGAAATCCTGTGAAATGCAGCCATTCTGGTTGGGATTCCTGCACTATTTACACAAGATAACTGAAAGATATGAGAAATAAAGAAATCTAATGATGCATGTCACAGTTGTGTACCATGGTGAATCCTTTGGTTCACAGTGTATATACAGTATATTATTTCTACTTTCACTCTGTGGTTTCCCATGTCTCTCCTTTGTGTCTTTTGTCTCCTTCAGGATCCCAACAAGCGTTTTGGGGCATCTCTTGGTGCCCTGTCGGGTGGAAGGGTGTCCATCACCAGGATGGCTCTGGTCAATCTGAAGCTGGCACTAGTTGTGGCCATCCGCTTCTCAGCCACCAGGAGACAGTTTGGACCCAAAGACGCAGAGGAGATTCCTGTTTTGGAGTACCAGTTACAGGTCAGAATGGTGGGAATAGATAATAGACAAAGACAATAAGATATGCAAGTACAACATACAGTAAATCCCCACTCACTGAGAAGTGAGAAACTGTTTTCAAAAAAATGGCTGTGTGGAATTACCTGTGCTTATATAGAGCAACAATGAAGTCCCACCCTACAACAGGAAAAACACAAAGTCAAATTCACAGTCACTAGTTCCAACACTGGGGTAGGCTCCAGAGATTATTATTATTTTTTTTTTTCAGGAATTTGCTTGTTTTAATGTATTTTTTTAAACCTCAATTTTTCAATCTTTGTGATAGAAACCATGTCAGCCATGCCATCTTTGAAAACATAATGAAGAGGACTTCAATAATTGTTGTACAGCTGTAGGGCACCATTTTAATGGCATTAATGCCTTATGCCTAGACAAAGAAGGGTCAGTTAGTTCATTGACAATATTAAATAGTATATCTTCAAGGAAACCAGAAGTGCAGATGACAGAGGCATGAAGTCACGTTTTGCCCAGTTGATTGTATGGCCTGACAGCCTACCAAACTAAGTGATTAGATTGGTGATTAGAAGTGATTATTAGATCAATCGGAGTGGAACTCACTTATGCCTCTTACTGTTAAGCCTCCAATATCTGGGCAAGTGGTGGGTGAGAGCTGACAACCCTGCTGGACTGGCCAGTGGAGAGAGAATGTAGCTGACTAGTCACCATTGGTTAGGATGGAGCATCCTGGACTACCATAAATAATTTTGACTCCAGATGAAATATTGACCAACCACAAATATGTCAGGGGACTCAAACATTTAGGGCCATGCTGACTGATCAAAAGCTTTCTGTGCATCCAAGGGTATTATTGCTGCTCTGCTGGTCTCTCTAGGAGATGTCTATATGGTGTTAAGGAGGTGTCTAACATTGAAAAGGGATCATTTACCTGCCTTGGGGTGAGTGATAAATTAATTAGCCAGAGCCTCTTGAATTTGAATTGAATTTGGAAGGGCAGTAGCCAAGAAAACACTGAGGTGGCTTCATGGTAAATCATAAGATATGACTAAAACCCCTTAGAATCTGTTGACACTTCCCATCCAATCTGATGGATTTTGAGCGTCTGCCAGGTAGAATGGGATTGAAGAACAAGAATCCAAGTGTGCAAAGCTTGTAGAGACTTGAAAGCTGTAAAATTATTAATTAATTATTTAATTAAGTTTATAAAAACAATTCAAAGGTCTGAATATTTCAAGAATCAAGAATTTCCCTCACGGGATCAATAAAGTACATTTATCTTATCTTATATTTTCTGAAGCCTCTGTCTATGATAGTACAAAATCTTTTTTCCTATTGTTGGACAAAAAAAAGATTTTAAATATGCCAAATGTTTGGGGAAACTATACTGGACAGATGATGATGAATGTATTAATAAGAAAATGATCATTAAATGGAAACCTACATCAAAATAATACTTTTTTTTTTTTACACATATTGGACCTAAAAAGACAACTGTGGTTTACAAGAGCAATTTGTAATATTAAGAAAATCAGATAAGTCATAATTAAAGAAAACACTTGTTTCTCCAGATAACAAGATAATGAAGATTTGATTTTGAAATAAAGGCAACTAGTGTATATATGAATATCTATATTTATGTATATTTCTCATTTTTCAATGTGGATATTGATCTTTTGATCTTCTTGATTTTTTTATTATTTTTTTTTTGCCTTTTCAAGATTCAAGACTTTTTTATTGTCAGTTATCTCTATGTGCAGGACATACAGAAAACATTGACAGTACAGTGCAGAGGGACAGGAAATGGTGAGAGAGAGTAGGGGAGTGACATGCAGTAAAGTTCTGGATCAGGAGTCAAGCCGAGGGCTCACTGCTCAGAGCACTGAGGCCTATGTGGTACGCACCCTAACCATTCAGCTATCAGGGCACCCATGGATACTGATCTTTATGTATTGTGTGTTCTTCCAGCAATGGCGTCTGATCCCGTACCTGGCAACAGCCTATGCTCTTGAACACTTCTCCAAATCCATCTTTATGAACTTTGTTGAGTTCCAGATTGGGCAGATAATGAGAAACAACAGTGACAGACAAGTAAGTAAAGACAATGGGCATGTACTGTATGTCTTTATATCCAGAAGTATCCTACTGTGAAAACTCGAGTGCCATTCTTTAAGTTGAACAATTACTAATTATTTATTCTTCAGTCTCTGTGCTTTATCACATTCAATTCTAAATGAAATGATGGATATATCTCACACACAGTTCTTTATATATTGATGTAAACCTATGTGACACTATGTACTACTACTGTTGGGCCCTAAGTTCAGTTTAGTTCAGTCCTTTATTTATCCCAGATGGGAAACCTTGCAGTCAGGTAACAACAATAAAAGACAATAACACAGTACAGAAAGAACACAATACAAAAGTATACACATAAATACATAAATATTACCCAAAATAACTTGAGTGCAAGGTGCAGAAATGACAAAACAGTCTCCAAAATGCTAAAAAATAATTTAAGAATTGCTGAAGGTTGCACAGTTTATATAAAATAAAATTTCATGTGCAAATTTAGCAAGTTAATTGCACAAGGAACAGTCTCTAAAATACTCCTAGCTAAAAATAATTTAAGAATTCCTAAAGGTCGCAATTTATATGATATAAAATTACAAGCAGTTAAGGGTACTGTAAATAACATACACCTAGACGCTAACTGTTCATGTATGAGAAACAAAGCCTATCAACTGCTTAAACAAAGCTCTGACTGTGTAGTCCCACTCACTGAACTGAAACACAGCTATGGTCCCTGGCTTCCATAAGTTCTGTCGCTGTGAAAAACACACTATACTCTGTTTATGATTGTTGATATTTTAAATGTCTCCTCGTCAAATATTGAAGGTGAATGCTGGATTTTAATTTAACTGATCTACAGTTCAGCATTACTCTTAAACTTGGGCCTGATTATTGCAGTTTGAGCAGCTGACTCTTACTCAGTTACACCCCCCTCACTGAACATTGTACTCAGACAACCAGAGTTACATATAGCAAGAACAGGTATTCAGGGCGCAGAGGGCAAATGACAGAGGCACCAGTCTCCCTATTACAGGTCAGTGTACCATCAAAATGATTTTGATGCTGTTATTTTAAAGTAAAATTGATACTAGAGTACACCTGGTTTTTTCAGGGCCCATACAGATACCGATTATTAGTAGTCAAGGAGGCCAATAACAGATATTTGGAGCCGATATTTATTTGCAGTAAAAGTGAAAATATTGGTGTCAAAATTACACTTAACTTTGTTTAAATACCTTTAAGCAGATGTTTATTAAACAACAACAAAAGTGCAGGGAGCTCCCAGGCTCAGCAGCATGTCTTATAAAGTTAAATGAAAACTTAAACAAATAAATAGCTCCTAAAGTTTTCTACAGTAAATAACGTTTCCAAAATTTCAATATAATGAAATGTTATTTATCTTCATTATTTTGTTTAATTCAAACAAAACAAAAGTGCAGGAGTTCCCAGGTCAGCAGCATCTCTTATAAATTAACTGAAATTAAAAAATAAATAAACAGCTCCTAAAGTTATAATCATAAACAAGTAAATAAAATAAGAAATGTATTCAAACAATACAGTACAAAGATTGTGCAAAAAGATTTCAGTGTGAACTGATCACATCATGCTGATACTGTTACTGTGTGTATCAGATGGTGCTGCTAAGTATGCAGCAGAGCCGCTGCATCAGAAAATAAAAAAATGATCACCTAAATGCCTGATATACGTCAAAATGCCGAATATCGGCACCAATAATCGGCCTGGCCGATAATCGGTCTATCCTAATTGATACATAATGTTGCTTAATACAGTATACCCTATATTATTTCGAACTGATTGTGCTGAAGCACAGAGCCTGAACAGCAAAAATGTGCAACTGTCCAAATATCTGCAGTCAGGACTGTATACTGTATGTCTGTATGTGTTTCCTAGGCAGAGATGGGCAGGGAGATCCATGCAATAGGCTGTTCCAGTAAACCACTGGGCTCGTGGACTGCTCAGAGTGGGATCCAAGAATGCAGGGAGGCCTGCGGTGGCCATGGATACCTGGCTAGTCAGTCTCAAGCACACAGATATTCACACACACACATCAGCCTTTCTGTGGTTGCGATGCCACTCATTGACATAATGCATTCCATAGTCCCTAGCCTAACTTTACCCATAACAACTAAATGCCCAACTCCAACCTTTAACTTAACCCTAGCTGGAACTTTAACCCTAAAAGCAAGTCTTAACCCTCAAACAGCCCTTTGAACACACACACACACACACACACACACACACACACACACACACACACACACACACACACACACACACACACACACACACCCTCTCTCAGAAATGTAACTGCTGTGATTTTCTCTCTCTTTCAGTGAACCGGCTGGGTGTCCTGCGTGATGATAATGACCCGAACTGCACATATGAAGGAGACAACAATGTGCTGCTGCAGCAGACCAGTAACTACCTGCTTAGCTGGCTCCACGCCAAGCACCATGGTCAGTCCTCTAAAAGTTCCTGCTGTCTGTTACGAGTGGTGAGAGGCCAGTTGGCAATTATAATGGTGATTGACATGATGTTCTCCAATTGCTAGTGCTTTTACAACAACAGTTGAGACCAGGCCCCCAGCCTTTCAAACTGCAACATTTCTGAGTGACATCAAATCATTTATTCAGCAATTAGTCTGTTTGTCAGTCCATGATAAAAACTGCATTTGAGATGAGCTGCACCTCACCTGGAAATTGATCAAGAGCAAGCAGCAGATGGCAGCAATGAAAAGCTGCAGTTACGATGGACAGTTTACAGCAGTCCTCACACTCACATCTTTTCTAATTTCTGTTAGCTTGTGCTCAGTCAGCAGTTCCTCTTTGTGTTTTTTTTTAATTAAAGATTTCGTTTTCAAATTTCACCATATCCATACTGCACATTCAGTGAATACTCCAGATGTTGCATGTCAAATTTTATCCACATCAGCCAAATGCCAGCTCTTAGACAGTTCTTTTCTTGATGACGTTTTCATTTTATTTGTGGTCGACTGCTGCCCTCTGCTGGATTATTTGCATTTTTCAAGAATGCTGGTCTCGTCAAGTAAGTGCACCCTGCTAGTTGTCCAAGGGATAAGAGCTTTGTTAACATACTAACGTCAACCAATAAGTTAACTATAAACACACATGACAACAAAGCTTTGTGAAAACAGTGGACCAAATCAATACAATACACTGGCAAGTTGAACAGTCCTGTGTTTAGCCTTGCTGTGCAAAGTGAGATAAGGCCCATTTGCTTTACCAAGTTCTTTCCTGGGGGATCCTTTCCTGTGTCCTGAGGTCACAGGTCTTGGCTAACTTGGATGCTAACTCTGCTTTGTGGCCCCGGTAACTTGTAAAGATCAGCTGGCAGACTTTGTGTTGTACCTCCTGGTGCTAAATTACTTGTTCACTGTTCAAAATCTGAGGAAAAAGTCCAAAACCTCTGCTGTAGTGAAGAGCAGTGAGGAGGAGACAAAGAAGAGATTAGAACAGCTGGATTTGTTGACTTGGTGACCATGAGTCCTGGGGTAGATTTTACACTAAGGGGACAGGGCTGATGCCCTACATAACTGAACCCTATTCTTCACTCTGATGGGATTTAGGAGCGCTAGTGATGTATTACAGCATTAAAGGTGCCAGGTGGACACAGCACACAGGACAGTTGCAAACGACACAGAATATAAATAGAGTAGAATAAGAATGAATTAAGATAAATATACTGAGTATACTGGACTGTGTATGGCATTAAGATAAATAAATATACTGAACTGTATATGGCTGGGGGAGGATGAGGTTATTGAGTGTCCAGGTGGGTTATTGCACTTTAAGTGGCTACCACTCCCTTCTGTCCTCCATACCCTATCTCCTCCTCCCCCAAGTGAGGAGTTGTAGAGCGTGGATGGCATGGTGGACAAAGGAGTTCTTCAGTCTGTTGGTCCTACACTTGGGCAGGAGCAGTCTTTCACTGAACAGGCTCCTCTGGTTGCTGATGACAGTGTGCAGAGGGTGGCTGGCATTGTCCATAATATCCAGCAGTTTGTCCAGTGTCCTCATCTCTGCCACCGTCACCAGAGAGTCCAGCTTCATGCCGACCACAGAGCCGGCCCGCCTGATCAGTTTCTCCAGTCTGTACGTGTCCTTCCTGGATATGCTGCCCCCCCAGCACACCACAGTGTAACAGAGGACACTGGCAACCACAGACTGGTAGAACATCCACAGCAGTTTGCTGCAGACATTGAAAGACCTCAGTCTCCTTAGGAAGTACAGCCTGCTTTGTGTCTTCCCATACAGGTGGCTGGTGTGTGTTGTCCAGTCCAGTTTGTTATCCATTACAGACATGCTGGGTGCATATCCTTGCTCATAAAACATTTGTGATGCCAGGTTTTTTGTATTTTAAATCCAGCATTCATTGAAAAACAGCCTTGCCTTATGTCCTAAGTCCTAATGAATTCTCCTTCACATCTTTCCTTGGATGGTTGGGAAAGGAGATTTTTTTGACATTCTGACTGCAGCCTAGAGCTTTAAGGTGAGTACAGGAATGTAATTAGTCTCTAAATCATCAGCTGCTGTGTTGTCTGCTTTCAGATGGTGTGCGGATCGAGTCTCCATTTCACAGCGTGGATTTCCTGGAAGATTTCCACAAGATTCTGGGAAGCGAGTTTACAGCAACAACAATGGAGGAGTGTATGGACGCTGCAGGTATTCCAGTATTTCAGCAGGTCTAGATTGGATTCATTCCAAATGTTGTTTCCAAACCTTATCTGCTAAAACTAGAAAGTAAAATTATTGACAAGAAAATCTGTTTAGACTTAGACAGACTTTATTGATCCCTTTGGGATGACTCCCTCGGGGAAATTACGTAGGTTTTAGGAAAAATATAATATGACAAATGAAATAAGGACAAGAAGAAGAAGACGAAAGCCTTAATTGTCAGTATATTCAAATTCAATGAAATTTGGCTGTGAAACAGTAGGTGGAGGGGGGAGGTGTTATGATATGGCTGGTCTCTCATTAGCACACATTTGAATTTAGCCAAATGCTTACGGTATATGTCTGAACTATAGAAGAATATTTGAAGTGATTTCACAGGTCATGATCTTCAGGTTCAAATTCAGGTTTGATGAACACAACCCCAGCACCCTGTCACTATGCTGGAACAACAATGGAATTGGCTGGTTTTTAGTTATTTTTAGTTTTCACCAGTTTATTTATTTTTAACTGTAACAGTGGATATTTTTATGCTGTGGTCACTCTGCGTCTGATTTCTGTAGAATTGTGTTAATTCTATTTTGTGCTATTTTTTCTCAAGGGTAGACTGCTTTCCATACAGAGCTGATTATTGCTAATAATCTAATCTTAGTTAATTCAGTGGACTAAATAATCAGCCTCCCTTGCTTTCCTATTAGTTGTGCAATCCTCTTTTAATGCATATGCAAAATGAAACAAAAAGGCACATGTAAACTCAGGCATGTGAAAATGAAAGGACACCCTGAATTCTATTGTTTTACGTATCATGGCATAATAAAAAAAAAATCAGCAGGTCTTACAATTAGGTGAATACAACCTCAGATGAACAACACATGACATATTACACTGTGTCATTGTTAATTTAACAAAAACTGTGAAAAATGAAGTACACCCTTACTGCTTCCATAGGAATTAAGAGGGTAAGTAGCACCAGGTGCTGCTGGTCGAATGCCCTTGATTAACTGAAGAAGTCTTGGCAGGTTGCTGGTCTGGAGCATTCAGGTGTGTGTTAGCACAATGGGCCAAAATTCCATGGGTTTTGGGGAACACATCTGCCTCTGAAAAGCTGATGTTAAAGCCATAGTACTACATTTGTAGCTTTTTAATGATTCATTGCCATGAAGATAGTTATATTTTCTCTCTGTCTTTCTCAGTTTAACCTAGTCTGTATACTCCTTGTTGTCTTTCATATCAGTGCCATTGGCAGCCTATAAGTGGCTGGTGTGTTTCTTGTTGGAGGAGAGTCAGAAGAGGCTGGAACAGCAGAGGGCCTTGTACAAGGATGACTTTGAGGCTAGTAACAACAGCCAGGTGAGACACAGACACACACACACACACACACACACACACCCACCACTGCAGACACACTCATGCACTGTAACAGTTGGGGCAGTCAGATGTCTCTCCTGACGTGTCCAGGACAACCTAGAGTGAAAACCATGATTAAAACCACGTAACGGAAGAAAAACAATCATGAACCCTCAGTATAATCAGTACAAATTGTAATCTGTGCATGTGTGCATACAAGTAAATGTGCAAAATCCAGCAGCTGCCACCAAATATGTTTTAATCACAGAAAAAGATGTAAGAAACCAAATGTGCGTAACTCAGTCGGCCTCAGAATATGAACAAGAATACACAAGAATATCTCTGAAGCACTGGATTTTGAGGTAAACCAGGATTTTGAAATTGAGCACTTCCACAGAACCAGCCAATGAGGCAGCATAGATCAACATATTCTGGTGTGTTTCCTAGGATTTAGAGCCAGGGAGGCAGTGTAGCAAGCAGGTTTGGGACTTTGTGTTTCATGGATGCATTATTCTATTGGTTTGTTCAGGAATAAAGTTTATGGTGAACCATCTTGTTCTTCAGTAGTTACCAGAGGTGTTAATATTTAGATTTATGTTCATGTTTTATTTGTGTATGTTTATAACACAGGAAAGCATCAAAGTCAGGACATAGCTCTTTATTGTGTGTATGCTCAAATATAATGTGGGATCATGCCATATGTCTAGATGTAGAAAACAGAAGTAATAGAGCTTTATGGTAGAAATGCTAAATGTCCCATTAGGGGGCCAATCTTGCCATTAAGAGAGAGAGGGTTTTTTAAATATTTGAAATAAAAGAAAGTGGACCTCACTTAGATGGTAGTCTAAACTACAACTAAACTACAGAGAGACTGGGTTGGTAAATTATTTTTCAGTGCCTATTCATTCAAAGTGGGGTGTCAGCATCTTAATTCATAAAAATCTTGACATTATTACTCATAAACAGGCAGATGAGTGGCTATAGATGTAGACCTTTCTGGAATCAGGTTCTTTCTGATGATCACATTCTCAACACTGAGAAAGCATTAACTGAGTAGAATTGTACTTGTGAAGGGCATTACACAGGTTTAGATTAGGCTCCTCAAAAATCACAGGCAATGCCTTTGTTGGGAGTATCCACACCAACTGTTACTGCAACTGTTAACCAAAATGAACAGTTTAAATGGCCTTCTTCTGGGCTAGATCAGGTCTAAACAAACATAACAGAAAACCTGCTCCTCCTTATACAGAAAATTGGGCTTGTCCTTGTTGGGCAAAATAAATATCCAAAACAATTATATTGGTTCCACAAATTGACTAGATTACATATCTCTTACCTTTGAGTTCAGCAAGGCTGTAAATTCTTTTCTGTGGGCTTCTTTTAACAGAACAAAATGATGTGCGATGAGTGAGGATGGGGGGGTCTTGGTCAGCCAAGAGTGGACTGGTACCACTCTGCTTTTTCTTTCTATCCAAAATACGTACTGCAGAGGATCAAGCTTCAGGGTGGGTCTCAGTTGAAAAAGAACTTCCAGAACCTTTTCCCACCCAGCTTTAATATTACAAACAGGGAGAAATAACATTTATAAATCCATTACAAATTGGGCAACTGGTCAGCCAAAGATTTATATCTTAGGAGACAGTCTCACCCACCGAAATTCAGTGGTCTCAAAGAGCTCGGGAGGAGGATCATGAAGGGAAAAGCAGACTCAGTTAATTACTCATAGTATTATTTATAGAGGTTAGTGAATAAGAAGCAGATGAGAGCACATGCGTATATATGCTGTATGAATGTGAAATGACTGGGGACTCAAAGGAAAATATAATAACAATCTTCAACAAAGTACTTGGTACAAAGTTGCTACTCTGCATTTTAGACCTAAAACCAGAAGGGTAGGATTGTCAGGTTCAATTTTTTTTTATCATCAGACCAGAGTATCTTGTTCCTCATGCTGTCATGCTGTTTGGCAAACTCCAAGCAGGCAGACATATGCCTTTTATCCAAAGTGGCCTCTGTCTTGCCCCTCTACCATAGAGGCTGCTAATGGAGTGCTGCTGAGATGATCGTTTTTCCAACAGGTTCTTCCATCTCTGCAGAGGACTTCTGAAGCTCTGTTAGACTGACTGTTTGGTTCTTGGTCACCTCCTTGACCAAAGCTTCTCTTGCCCATTTACCCAGTTTGGCTGGACAGTCAACTCAAGGAAGAAACCAGGTGCTTCCAAACTAAAGCAGTTTCACAGTGTTAGAGGCCACTGTGCTCCTGCTTTAAATAATGGCTATATAGCCTTAACAGATCGATGCCTGACCAGTTTTATCTCAGAGGTCTATAGAGTTCCTTGGGCTTCATGGCTTGGTTTTGTCCTGACATGAAGTGTAAATTGTGGGACACAGGTGTGTGCCTCTCTAAATTACTCCAACCAATTTCTAAACACATCGCAAGGATAGTAAATGCAAAGAGGATGCAGTTTGGAGTGCCCCTGCAAAGGGTCTGAAAATTAGAGATTTAAGTTTTTAATTCTGAATAAATTAGCAAAATGTTTTAAACATTTTTGTAGATTGATGGACAAAAATGGCTTCTCTATCATCCATCCATCCATCCATCCATTATCTATACTAAGGGTTGTAGAGGGGCCAGAGCCAATCCCAGCTGACATTGGGCAAGAGGTGGGTTACACCCTGGACAGATCGCCATCGGATCATTTAAAATGAAATCTACAACACAATACAGTGTACAAAGTAAAGTGAAAGGGTTTGAATACCTGCTGAAGGGACTGTATTTAATTTCATCCCCTGTACAGACAAATGAAGTGAACCTTGCAACTTACTGTTGAGCGAGGTTATGTTCCAAACTGACTACTGTATCTGTAGTCATTTACATTAACCCAGGATACACAGAGATGAAAGTGATATCCTCTCACTTCATACACAGGTACCACTTAACCCATTAACTGTGCATTTTTATAGCAGCTTTATGTTGTGTGTGTTTTTTTCAGGTTTACTATTGCCGTTCCTTAGCCATTGCCTACATCGAACACAACTGCCTCCAGAGATTTCATGAGCAGACTACTGATCAAGACACACCAACTTCTCTCAGACCAGTACTAAGCAAGCTGTGTGCCTTGTATGGGTTGTGGAGCCTCAGCAAACACATGGCCACATTGTACCAGGGTGTGTATCGTACTCTTTATGCTGCATGCATACATAAAAATGTAAATGACACATTCCATTGTGGTGATATCAGATATCTCTGTTCCGTTCCAGGTAATTACTTGAATGGAAGGAAGCCAGCAGAGTTGGTGCAGATGGCCATTCTCGCTCTCTGCTCCCAGGTACAGGACCATCTGTCTCTTTGTCTTCCTGTCTGTCTCAGTCTTTGTCCACGTCCATTTACTTCTCATTTGCCTCACTCAAACTAGTTATTTCTTATCAGAAGTAGATACACTGAGAGGCATTGTAAATGTTCCCAGTCATCTCACCATCCATCAGTTATCTAGCACTTATCCGTAAGGGTCGTGGGGGGGCTAAAGCCTATTCCAGCTGACATTGGGTGAGGGGCCGGCTGACGTAGAGAAAAACAAAACCATTCACACTCACGTTCACACCTACGGGAAATCTATAGGCACCCACTAACCTGCATGTCGTTGGACTGTGGGAGGAAGCTGGAGTACCTGGAGAGAACTCACACAGGGACAGGGAGAACATGCAAACTCCACACAAAAAAGCCCTGGGTGAACAAGGGTTCAAACCCACAACCGACAGCGCTGGAATGGTCAAGACTCTGACTGTCCTTGAGGGCCCAGCAAAAGCACAGCCAGAGAGATCTTAAGATGGCAGTTCTCAGATGCCTCTCGATCTGACAGAGCTCGAGAGGTCTGATCTGCCAGGAAGAATGGGATAAACTGCCCAAAGTTATGCAAAGTTTGTAGAGACTTACCCAATAAGACTGGGAGCTGTAACTGCTGCCAAAGGGTCTTCTACAAAGTACTGAACTAAGGGTCTGAATACTTTTATAAATGAGAGATTTCAGTTTTTGATTTTTAATAAATTCTCAAAAATGTCTAAGAACAGGTTTTCATTTTGTTATTATGGATTATTGAGTATAGATTCATGGGCAAAATTACATTTACAATTAAATCTACAACACAAAGTTGTGAGTATTTGCTGAAGATTCTCTGTATATTGTTTATTCATATTAGTATAGTCTAGTATAGCATTTTGTTTTATTAGCTCCTTTGAATGATGAGGTTACACTTCTGGCAGATGCTGCTCACTCATCTGACTTTAAAGTCAATCAAATCTGCTCTCTCTCTTCTCCAGCTGAAAGACGATGCAGTAGCATTGGTGGATGTTTTTGCACCCACTGATTTCATCCTCAACTCACCTATTGGCAATGCTGATGGACAGGTAATGCACATACAAACACGTAAACCTA
This sequence comes from Lates calcarifer, assembly GCF_001640805.2. Taxonomy (NCBI): domain Eukaryota; kingdom Metazoa; phylum Chordata; class Actinopteri; family Centropomidae; genus Lates; species Lates calcarifer. The sequence goes on from NC_066846.1 coordinate 210,023, forward strand.
ATTATACCTGGATAAAAACTTGTTTTTTGATGTGTTAAATAATACAAGAAATGTCACATTGTGAGTGCTGTGACAGCTGTGGGCACATCCGTTCTTTAGGTCAATGTGTGGCACAAATACAAACTGATTATTCTTGAATAAAAACCTGTGCTGAGAGCACACACACATGTAGAGGATGCCACATCTTTTATCCTAAAGCTGATGACAGCTTGAAGCGGTCAACTGTCACAATAAACAGTGAGCCTGAACATTTACAGTGTTTTCCAGATCTTTGCCAACCAGTTACTCTTTACACTCACAGTACAGTCACAGTAAAACAATACAGTAACACAGTATCTAAAGAGCACAAGTTTCCAGTCTGCACTGAAATATAACAAAAAGACTACAGAATGTTTACCAGGAGAAAAGAGGAGAAGTTCTGTTTTTGGAGAAAAACAGTATTAGTGTACACAGTTATCACAGTATAATACATAGTATTATTTAATGTCCACTGGTAAATATTTACTATAGATTTTTGCACTTTTGACTTGAACTGGGCCCATATGTGAGTCTGAAGAGAGAATTACAAAAAATGAATACATATTGTATGATAGTATATTAAACGATGCAAACCAAAATAAAAAATAATAATGTTGTTATGTCGCTTGGGTGCCTACATGTCAAACTTAAAAAATTACAGACTTTTAGTGTCATATTATAATCTATTGTTCAGAGAGTAGGGACAGGAGAATATAGCATAACGTAGATTCCAGGTAAAAAGGTGATATCAATAATACACTAGTGGTAATAATAGTATTGACAATTAAAGAGGTAATTGCAAAAGTAGCAGTTGTACAAAAAGGAGTACTAATAACTATTGAATATAACAGCAGGTGTTGAGTGGAGTTGTAGGAGCAGCAGGAGACTTGTCATCACAGATCAGACTCTACAGCTCCAGAGGAAGAAATACCTGCAGAAAGAGACAGAAGAGGAGACAGAGACGGGAGAGCACAATACTACAGGAAAGGGGAGATACTGAGTTAGTAACATGTAACATGGGATATGAATCCATACTGATGGAGAGAGAGGGAGAGGAGAGGGAGAGGAGGGGGGGGGGGGGAGAGGAGAGGAGAGGAGAGAGAGAGAGAGGAGCTCATTGCATCATGGGAGATCTCCCGGCAGTCTAGGCCTATAGCAGCATAACTAAGGGATGGTTCAAGCCTGAGCCAAACCCTAACTATAAGCTTTATCTGAGTCTTGTCTGAGTTCAGTAGTATTTAAATTAAATTGCTGGCCATTCAGGTCTTAATGTCCCTAAGTCATGTAGGAAAAGGGGGGCAGGGTGAGAGGAAGGGGCTGTGACAAAAAACTGAATCTTTAAAATTTGCTTTGCTGTTTTATTTTAGAATGAAATTATTAATGATAAAATAAGGAAAGCTAATTATGAAATGATGAATCATGTATAAATTAATTAGTATATATTATTCAGTTTAACTGATTATATCACTAGGGTTGGTAGTTTATTAGGAACACCCAGCTAAAGCTATGAGTCTAATACAACAGTAACAGTACAACATAAAGTTCTAATGACTAGTTCTTATTGAGCTTGTTTTGAAGTGTTGTTAATTCAACTGATGGATCATTTTGTTTGGATGCAGTTTGTGGTGCAGTTGTATGTATTGCATTATACAATTCGATTCAATTTCAATTCAATTCAATTCAATTTTATTTAAATCGCCAAATCACAACAGACATTATCTCAAGGCAGACAGAGAGGTGTCTGTTATTAACCTACCCTCACTAATATTAACAGCATGGACTAAATAATACAAGCACCTGTTTGTGTAATGCAGTACAAATTGTTTAGTGTATTTAAACAGTTACAAATATTATATAGAAATATGAAATATCCACACAAACCCTCAACTGTGGACAGCAGCAAACACCCAATGTGCAGATACACACATGCACACAAACCTCCTGTGTGCATGTCATTTTTGTCAGTTCAATTCTCCATGTTTTAATATAAAAGGTAAGAACAGAATTGGCAGAAATGTTACATAATATATATATAGTATAAAATGTTAATGAATTGAATGTGTGTGCTTTTATGGTCAACTCACAGCTTTGCACTCAAACCAACTCAAAATAGTATTTCACTGATAAACCTTGTACTCCCACTGGGGGACAGCTTAGTCAGTCAGGTTAAGTCTCATTACTGGAAGACCACTGCAGAGCTTTGGCTGCTGTCTCTGCTTCATTCAGGGAAACACACAAAGTCTAGTGTTGGCTTAGAAAAAAATCATGAGAATGCTGAACTGGCTTAGAAATGAAAGAGATGTCAGTCTGTCACTTTGTGTCATCTTTAGGATTCATCAAGTTTATTTCTGACTCATCACCCTGTTTCTCCTCCACATAGCTTTACAGGAACCTGTGGTCAACAGTGATGCAGGGCAGCGAGGTGGTGAACCGTCCCTCCTGGTGGAAAGAGTTCTGCTCAGACAAGCCTGTGGTTGGATCCCTGCGTTCAAAACTCTAAAACCTGGACACACTCTAAACCACAACCCTTGAGTCCAGAGTGTCGGAATTTTAAGTGTAAAATTTATATGACCTCAGGAGGTACCTAGGAGTGTATCTAAGAGATGTCATTTCCAGATACTTTTTGACAAAAAAAACACTTGTCAATTAATTGATTACAGAAACTTCATCAGCAACTTTTTTAGTCAATAGTTAGTATTTAGTTAGTAAGCCTTTGCTGGTTTCTCTGTTTTAAATCATTGCAAACTGAATATCCTTCAGTTTTGGACATGGTAGAATGTAATGTACATGTTTCACTGTTTCCTTACATTTTATCAACCAGTGAATCATTTTTCAATAAAATTATCTGCAGATTTATAGGAAATGAAAATAATCATCAGTTGCACCCCTAGATACAAAATGATGTTCTCTTTATTCTTTCACACTACTGCTAACCAAATACTTTCTGCCTCTTAACTCATGAACTACAGATGCCAGAATGCATGTATTTAGTAACCTGAAGACCATGTTCCACGATGGCAGCTCATTAAGAAAGGAGCCAAATGCAGACACCAGACACGTCAACCAAAATTTCCTTAAGGCTTCCTCAGGTTTCTGCATTATATGGCTTATAGACCATTAGTCTTTCTCCTCTCAGGACTGACTTCCTGGTGACTGTCTACACACATGAATGGCACAAAAATACACAGAGCTGTTCCTGTAACTTTAAGAGCAAGATTGTTTTGCTCAGATGTCAGTCAGTGGCACACACTCAGAGACATTTCTGATATATTCTTAAATACTCATATTTTTTCATCCTTTCAATGATTTAGAAATATTAAAAGTCAATTCAGAATTCATTGATTTTTAATGCAAAAAGAGATTACTTGTGAATTCAGTTGGACATAAAATGTGTTATTTTAGTGTGTCTCCACATTTCTGAAAGATTGACTTTGATGAATTTATTTTTAAATCATATACTCATTAACAACTTGATTTCAACTTCATTATAAAACTATGTGTGTCACAGAAATTCATCCAGTGAAAATCACAATCATCTGTTCTGTAACATGTAAACTCTGATTATGTGGATATGTGAATAACAACCCTCTCACATTTTTGACTTGACTTCAGCTATTTTATTTATGTATGTATTTATTTTACCACAGTGTCTCAGTTAATTTCAAGTTACAACAGCTTCATTATGTAGGGCTACCAATAATGTAACTAATACTATACAACTTTAAAGTCATCAGCTTCTGTATCATACCACATACTCACTAGGAAGCTGCTAGATGGCCTTGCATGCAACATTAAAATGCCTGGCTTGGGACTTAAGTTCCCTGTTGACACCTCAAACTGAGATTACAACCTCAAAGTACAGAACAAATAATGAAATGTTCTGATGCTCACCAAATTAGAATCAGAGTTCTTGTCCAGTGATAAAATTCCTTTGTGAATGAAGACTGGAGGTGATATTTTAACTTGTGGATCAAAAACACATGACCTAGTTTTACTGTCTCTATAGGTGTAAGTTTATTTGTTCTAGAAGTGTGTGTGTGTATGTGTAAATTCTCTGGAAGCAAATTCCATATATTGTTAGGGAAATCTAGATAACATGTTCGATAGTGGAGTAATAATAAAATAAAACAAAATTCTGAAAGCAGGACCATCTTAAAACAGCCAATCAAAATGTCGAGTTATAAAATCAGTATGCTCAGAAAAGCTCATTAGCACATACTGTATTAAGCTCAGGTACTTATGTTCCCCATCATATAAATCAGGTCAAATTCACTTGCCTTCTAGCACAAAAGATTTGGAGCTATTTTAATGTAAATGAAATTAATGTCAGTTTGTGGCTACATTTGGTGCTAAGAGGCAAAAGGAACACACAAAGGCTTCTCTGAAGAGGAGCACCAAGCATGGAATGCTAACAGCTAATTATGTAACTCCAGCCAAAAAAAGAGACATCATTTTGAAAAGACTGTGAATCACAAACTGATGGTAACAACGTTAATACCACTGAACAAACCTGAAACCATTTGATACTGATGAAAATGTTAAATCAGTAGTTAGTAGTTAATTCATCAGTTTCAACTAGACAATTAAGTGAGTCTCCAGCACTTAGTACTTTCAGTCTATTCAATAATATTACATGTTACTTTGTTGCCATAATTTATCTGAGTTCACATTTTTAGGTGGACCTTGTCTGAACAGCATTCTCAGAAGTAGTTCACTGAAATATACCAGCCCTCACTTTAACAGTCATGGTTCCGTTTTCTTTCACTTCCCAGTCCACTGTTAATTCATTTTTAATGTTTCTGTAACTTTCAGAGAAAATGTCCTTTAGCATGCAACATGTTAACTTGTACCTTACCTTATTTTATTTCAAGGTCTTGAAATATTGCTTTGTTTCTGCTTTTCGGCTGAAAACAAGGGATTCTACCTTTGAGCCTGTGAATGAGACAGATGATGCTGGTCCACTGTTACAGATAATCTGATCATCAGATAATCGAAACATTTTAACTATTTGATTTTGTCACTAGAATGATGTAGGGGAAATGAAAAAGATGACTCTTTGTTGTTGTTTTTGCCATCATCCAGGACACCTGAGGCCTGTACTATGAAGCAGGATTTGCGGTTAGCGAGGTAACTTCAGGTTTAACTCTGTGTTTTCAGTCTTACAACAGTGGTTCACTTCTCATTGTGGTAAATCACCATGGTAACTGATACTGCACGGCTAACCTGCTCCGGGGCAGGTTAACTTCAGAGGATCAGATCAGAAGCTGTCAACAGCCCAACTACGGACCAATCAGATCACTGGAAAACTGGCGTCATCACTGACAGGGACAAGAGACTTTACAACAAAGTGACGAATAATAAAGATCAACAGATATTTTTATAGCTCAGTGGAATCATTTCGTTCCAGTCTTTCAATATGTCCACAACAGAGCTTCTAACAAACAGAGAGAGAGTTTATCAGACTACATGATCACAGACTGACTGTTGATCCTCACACTGCTGAATATTTCCCATGATTCTAAATGAACACTTCAGTCAGCTCGACCTCAGACGTGAACTCTCTCAGTCTGACATTACTGTCACTGTTTATCTGCATCACACATTCAGAGTAACTCAGTATAGGTTTAGTGAAGCCAGATAACGATAATATATCCTGGGTGTGTTGAACTGGCTTCGTAGTACAGGCCTCAGGTCAGTCAGACCAGCCAGAAGCAGCAAATCCCTGCAAATGTAGAGTGAAGTCAGTTTTTGCCATGCATCACTCACCTGACTTTGGCTCCTGCATCATTTGTGTTTAATTGTCCCAAACATCCTGTGCTGTACTAACATCCAGACGTTAGCTGGATGGTGCAGTGTTTGTGTGGCAGCTCGTGGCTGTCCTCTCAGTGTCAGTGGGTATTTTTGTCCATGGGTATTTGTCTAGATAATACATTCTACTCTCACAAATATCTACGTAGTTTTCTCTTCTACACTTCTGAGAATATTTTGCACAATACTCTCATCAAACTAATAATGAGAAACTATTATACGTAGCCACAGAGTGATTTACAGACAGTAACCACTGACATAATTTTAAGTAAAGCTATCAGTACCAGAATGGGATAATGCTGCATGTAGTACTCTGTAAATAAAAGTATCAATAATCTTTAAGTCTAATGTAGTGAAGTATCAGAGGTACATGTACTCATTGAGGTTTTCACATTGTTAGATAACTGTTGCAATATGACTAATGTGTAATGTGGTAAATACCTCATTTCTCCACAAACTGCTGGTGTTAAACTGGTTATACTGGTGAGAGCTGGACTACTAACCCAGTCTTTACGCTATTCTTTACCATGTCCAACTCCAGATTCTTTACCTTTAAAGAGTAGCTACATTCTTTTGTGAGTGAGATGTTGAGATGGGCATCAATCTCATGTCTGTGTGTTGAGCACAGAGCTGCATTCAGGACATGGTCAGCCTGGCTTACCACAGAGGCAGGTGGAAACAGGTAGTCTGGCTCTGTTTTACATTCAAAAACCAACCAAAACCTCTAAAGCTCACTTACTGACAAGTTGAAAATTTGCACAGAAACACAAATGTTAAAAAAGTTTGTTGAGCAAAAGGGCAGTGACTCTGTGTAGTTTCCCATAATGTTGGCATCACAGCAAGGTTTTGTACCATTGTGCCTATACAGAGAGAAAAACCAAAACCTGTGCTCATCAACTGAATAACCTGTTCTTTGTCACATATCTTCCCTACAAATGCTCATTTCTAGACTTTTGTCTAGAGAGTTGAACTAGGCTAAATACAGTGTTATAAAAAGAACTGTAGAGATGCTGGCAGAGACAGGCTAGCTGCTCTTTATAGTCTTTATGCTAAGCTAGGCTAGACACATTCTCACTCCAGCTGTGTACTTAACACACAGACATAAGCTTGATATCAATATTCTCACTAACTTATTTGCTGAGAAAGCAAATACAAGGATTTCCAAAAATGTTGAACAATTCCTTTAACAGAAGGAAAATAATATGAGAGATCACACAGACTGGTTGCTTGTCTTTACTTAAAATACAACAAATGAGTCAGGTTAATCCATGTTCCCCCTTCTGGAGGTCCAAGGCATTACCTATCAAGCCATGATAAAGCAGTCACTACAAATCAAGCACAGAGAAAGATTTAATGTACAGAGATAGGATTGCATTACTGAGTGCATATTAAAATAAAATTATCTTTGAAGCCTACACATTTCTTTCATCACACTGGGTGGTTAAAACTCTAGCAGTGCATCTTATTTATATTTTGCATGTAACAACGTTAGTCTTCAAATTACTACTAACTACAGCTGTGAGGTTAATGTAATGGAATAAACAGGACAATAATTCCCTATGAAATGTAAAAGTATGAGGTCTCACAAAATGGAATTACTCACATAAAGTAAACTGCTTAAAAACTAGTGTACTAAATGTACTTAGTTACTTGACTAACTTAACTAAGCCAACCCGCATTACTCTTTGACAACACAACCATTTCAACCTTTTTGTGTTAACCTTGTAGTTGTTGAGAATCAAATATAGATAGCCTTAATTTCAATACCACTGTATACTGACGTACAAACTTCTCTTCATGTCTTTTGTGAAATGGTTCAGCTTTGAAGAAACATCGTCAAACTGACAGAGAAAGGCTTATTTTACATGAAACTGTGTGATTGTTTCTGGACATCACGATGTGCAACAAGAACATTTGTTTTTCACTGAAGTTGATGCTACTTTACAGGACGTAGGAGCATATCTATTATTGCCAAAGACAACTAAAGTGCATGCTGCTTAACCCACTAACTCAATGGCTTGTACAGTAATTCATAAAACATACATTAATATAATACTCAACCCCATAAGACTTATAGGGTTTGCAGCACAATGTATATGCATTTTATTCACTTGTATACAAAGTATACCATCATCACATTTTTCAAACAAAGTGCTTTAAGTAACCAAATAAAAAAAACCTCTCAATAATTCAATTCAGTGTCACATCCGACCACTGATGCGATCACCTCTAATTTTTTGTTTGTGTGCTGTGGGGGTTCTGCATAAAGAAAAAAACGCACACACATTTAACTCATAGATACGTATTCAACTGAAGCTAAGGCTGAGAGAAAACTGCTGCTTTTTTCAATTTTATAAGCAAACTTACAAATGTAGGAGATTAGCATTCAGAAATTTGGCACTTCTTTGAGTTTCCCTTTAAGCACACAGTGCATCCACGTCCAGTGAAGAAGTACTATGAATAAAAGTGTCTTCTGAAAATATTGTACAGTGTATTTGAGCATTATTTTCTGTAACCACAAGTCTGAAGTAAACGCAAGAATCAAGCTCTGAAAACCTGGAAACACATCTGAGACAGCTGAACATACTTCAACCTGATTAATGGAACTGGAGACACAGATTTTTCACCTTCAACATCTAATGTTTCGTTCTTATTTTCCTCATTGTCAATACATCCTTTGTGAAAGTATCCTTGACTTAGTAGTGATGCATGCCCACATTAGCAATATGGTATCATCGACCCTTTATAAATGTGACTTACTTACACAATAGCAGCTTTAACTAATGGCTTTGTTAATGGTTAATAATTCATTGGACAGAGCAGTAATAAAGCATTTGTGCAAAGGACTTTTGGATTATCAGCTTGTGAAAAATCCCTCAGGATGGTGTATATGACCTTCCAAATGTAAGTTGCTTTTGTAGTTTATTTAATTCATCAGTGAGACTGTCATATGCCGCATAAGTTGTTTGTTCAAATGCTACATTTATCTAGCAAGAATTATGACTCATTTGTCAGAGGCAAAGTTGCAGTAGCTATAACATTGTTCTATTTACTTTAAAACCTCATAGGTCAGAGGACAGGAAAGAGGATGGGTTGACAAGTGCCCATCTTTGACGCAGGTGAATACTGTTCATTTTCTTTCTCCTACCGACAGTCAAAGTTTCTTTCTCTAAACCTAAATTCTCTTGATGATAGTTTGCTTCCTGGACAAAATAGTTGTTTTTAACCCAAAACAAAGAAAAAAAGAAAAGAAAAAGAAAGATTAGAAAAACTATTAGTTGTTTTTAGGAGGATATGCTGATTTCCAGTGAATAAGTGGGAACTCATGAACCTTAGGCTGGAATCATAGTTCATTAGAGACACATTAAAGACACACTGAAGAGTGTCACCATTGAAACAGAAAGGTAAAAATGTTTGATGTTGTGCCCACAAAAGTAAGAAAGAAAAACTAACAAAGAGAAGCATGTTCCAGCCTGAGTCTCTATAAGCTATCAAGTCTGCATCTTAAAGCTTAACAATTTGTTAAACAGTCTGCAGTCCCTTTCCAGCAAATATATAAAACCGAATAAATGTCACCCTTATTAATGGCTTACTACCTATGTTAATGAAATTATGAATATTAACAAAGCCATTTGTTGCTATTTATAATAATTAACATTTAAAATGGAGGCAGAAACTCAGTAAGTGAAGCACTTCACATCATAGACCAGGAAGGTTTCTAGGAATCTCTCCACCTCTGGTGGTGGTGTTAGAGGGAATTATTAACATTTGCTATCACGCTCACTGAATACTCCAATGTAATGAACAGGGATCATTAACAAGGCAAAGAAACACAGAAACACAACCTCTGTCAGATTCATTTGCACATTAATGTCAATTTGTTTGTAAGTTATAATAGAAGCATCCAAAGATTCTTTTTTTCGTATGTGATGATGATTTGGTCAACTTTATGGGAGAGCCAGTACCCAAATTAATTGTGTTACATAAAAAAATGTCTTGTTGTAGTTGTCTCGATTCAGTAAAGTCTGGTGATTGATTTAGAGGTCTTATTGGGATTATTGTTAATCTGCACACACAGGTAAAGAGGGCAAGATACGCCTCCCTTTTTGCTGACAAGACATAAAAAAAGAATGTCAGAGATGATTTGTTTTAGTTGTTCAATCAGGTTTGTAGAAGAGGAACAAAGTTGTTTTTGACAAAACTCAAAATGGCAGCCCTAAAATGTTTGGAATTGACCAGGTTAATTTATTGAAGTTGCCACGACCCAAGCAACTCAAGAAGTAATAAAAAAAAGGTTTTACATTGGAAGTTGAGTTTGTTGGCACAAAAAAACTTAGGTTACAGGTCAAAACTGAACCTGGCCTTAGTATGCTTAAACAAAGTACTTTTTCTAAGTGTCTGGAATCCCTTCATCTCCATTTCTACAATTCATTACATCTACAATGTGAAGACATGCAAAAGACACAGAATTCTTGAAAAGAGATCATTGAGGGAGTGGGATTATAATGCTTTTGGCTCTATGTGTTGCCTCTATATGTTGTTTGAAAAAAAAAAGTCATAGAATGTGCTTTGTTTACAGCTTAGTGAGGCCTTTTGATGGATGAAGAACCATATATGTTTTACAAGGGATTATTGATCAGACGATGGGAAGAAAAAAACTTTCCCACTGAAGACCTGAACCATTCACCAGCTTAGTGGACAAACAACAGATCTCTAATCCCTCTTGCCTGCTGCAAGCAGACCACACTGAAATGGTGCTAAAAGTGAAGTAGCAAACAGAAAGTTTTATTTTTTAAAAAGTAAGGTAATCAGTGATAGGTTGACAGATTTTCTGAGATATATTCACAACTGGCCACTATTTGTTTCCTCAGAATGATGGTCAGAAAGTTTTAGGCCATTCATGTGTTAACATTAAGTCTTCATTCTGAAATCACAGGCTTCAGTAGCTTTTCAGCACGATGTACAGTATTTACATAGATTACATATTATTACGACAAGAGAACAACAACAACAAAAATATAATTAATTGATGAAACTCGTAAAGCATACCCCTACTTGCTATGTTAGGGCTGGTGTTATGTGAAACTTCACAGAGGGTGTAATTGATTGATGAGGAAAACATCAAACTAATTGTACACAGTATGTTGCAAGGATAACCAGACTGATTAGAGTTTACTTTACTAAATGGCAGTGTGTGTGTGTGTGTGTTGGGGGGGGGGGGGGCGGGGTGTTGGGGGGGGGGGGGGGGGGTGGGGGGGGGGGGGGTGTTGCATATGTATCTGTAGTTCTTCATCACTGAACAAGGGCTTTTAAAATCTTTATCTTCTACACATGGGTTAAGATGATTCTCATGATCATTGGACAAAAATTGACAAAATTCATTCAACTTGTAGTAGTACCTCTACATCTGTGGATGTACAGATACTCTGGAGTATAGTGAATTAGGAGTGAGTAGCTGCCAACAAGAAACCCAAGTTCAAGTATCTTGGAGTCTTGTTTACAAGACAGGCAGATGGATGGAATGTGGGATTTTATATATATATATATATATATATATATATATATATATACCTTTGACCTTTTGCATTTTTTAGCTCCTAAAATCAGTATCGGCATCAGCATCAAACCAACCGTTCCCTACCACAAGATAGCTATCTATATTATTAATAACCACTAATAATAATAATGATCAGAAAACTAGCCTAAGGGCACACTATTACTTAAGGCTGGATTACCAACCAGTTCACTGCCCTAGGTGAGGTCCCCCAAGAATTACTGTGTGGTTTGTATTATCTTGAATGTGTGTGTGTGTGTGTGTGTGTGTTGCTACCAATACACAATATCAAGTGATTTTAACAATAAACAAGTTGCCGCACACCAAACCAGGGGCCCTGTGTTAGTCCAGCCCCTCCTTGATACTATTTTCCGACAGTCTCTCCAGGAGGGATCATGTCAGAAAATCAATGGTAACTCAATTTGGGTTGTGGTATGCAAAGATAACAACATTATATCATAATCATGAGAAAACAAATTGTTTAAATAATTAAACCCATGGCCTCTCCAACCTTGCATATTGTCACATTCATTCCGGGCAGCAAATAATAGGGCATCATTTTAGATGAGTGGTGACTTTCTTTGGTTACAAACAATAGGGTAAAAATGACTTCTCTTTTGCCATGGTCCCTGGAATATGTCAAAGAGTGCGGCCACACTAAATATTCATCATTTAAAAAAGTATGTCTGTTTAATCATTAATTTCTGTCTTGTAAAACCTTTGAAAGGCTGGCTCATAATTAATCTTTCTTTAAAAAATAGGCCCGGTCATCTTCACTCCTAGAAAATTGCATACCAGAAGAAGGTGGTCAAAGTCAAGCTAAAAACTGCTCAAGGCAATGGGAAGGTAAAATAGTTCCATACAAACTGGTCCTGCCTTATACACTCTATTTGGACATTTAAAGGGAGATTTAGGGAGTGTAAAGTGTGTCTGCTGTGTTAAGAACATGTTTAGGCCTGCTATGATGTTCCTAGTGGAGACTAATTATGTAGGAGATACTATGGGTATCCTGGTATAAGAAAATAATGGACTACGGGTAGGCAGAGGTCAAAGAATATAAAGTGGGGTGTTATTTTACGGGTGTATATTATTTTGTATATGGTGACATCAGTGTATAGTATTGTGCTTATACCATGGCCACTTATCAAAGACATAAGTTTTGATAAGTGAGGCTGTACACAATGACAGTGTAACATGTTGGTGTTTGGTAGGTATAATGTTTACCACATTTGTCATCTTAGTTTACCATGCTAGCATGTTTTCATTTACTAATCAGCACAAAACAAAAATGACAGCTGAGGCTGATGGGAAGGTCATTGGTTTTGCATAAAGTATTAGACCAACTGAAATACTGACCTGCTAATGGTGTTAGATGAAAAGACAGAGGATCACTAATGTTATTATGGTATGTCCTGAAGGAAACATAAATGTGTGAACAAAACTTTAGGCAAATTTGTTTCATAGATGTCAGTGTGTGGGATAAGTTAAACCTAAAACCTGAACTACTGGTGGCACTAAGAAAACTAAGTCAGTTGGGTTCATTCTCTGGACTGAATGTACCCAATTTCCTGACAATCCATCCAAGTTTCATCTGTGAGTTATATTCACAGCTGAAATAATTGCTAATATAGTGTAGAGAATCATTATTGTTGCAATGGTTGCTTCCATTTTCATATACAGACAGATGACAAATAAACAGAAAAGCATGAACCAGTAAGTGGACAAATGGATGCTTCCATACAGGGCACAGTGGCTCACTGAATTACCTGATGGGTATGAAAATTATCTGAATCATACTCTATGTTTTCATGTTAGACAGTGCTTTCCACCACCATAATCAAAACAGTAAATTAGATTTTTAAAAATTGGTAAAGTGTTGTTTATCACTCCATCAGAGCTCCATACACTTACATTCACTCATGTTTTAGGTGTTCTGATTTTAATGGATAAATGCCAGTTGTGCAGAAGTGCATCGCCCTTGGCCATGGTATAACACTGCTGAACCTCCTCTTAACGCTGGTCTTGTATAGTCACATAGGGAATATTATTATTCACAAGGATTTTGCCAGCTAATATTAGCGATGGTTAAATATACAACATTATAGTTCTGTTAATTCTAACACAGTTATTTTTCATTCTACTCCCTTTCCCTGCATTAGCTGAAGCTATTAGTAAACTGCACAGTAGTGTGTGAAACATTTTCAAGCATTAGCATTTTGTTTGGCATTATGCTAGCAATTTACAAAAGTAAGCCTGATTAAACTTACAGCTTGAGAAGTTGATAATTTCTGTTAATGTTTTATTGCAACATTTAAGTATAAATATTAAATTAGTAACTTAATAATAATAATTAACAACAACAAAAAAAGATAAAACCTAAGACATAAAGTTAACCATAACAAAGGGTTAATTGTAAGCCATTTTGTGACTAAGCATGTTCATTTCATTAACAGGCTTGTTTGTTGTTTCTGCAGAGATGTGATGTTGATGTTCCTGAAGTAATGCTAGTTAACAGATCCACCCATCAGCATTAGAGTGATGGGATCTGTTTATTACCCCTATTTGATCCTGAACCATTCCTTTTCATTGTGACCTGAACACAACCTGTCTGTGTAGTTTTAATAAAGTGCCCTCAGAGTTGTGCAGATTTATAAACCCAACTCAGCCTGTGTACATATTTAGAAGTTCCATATTTACAGAGAGAACCGAGATGAATGATTTGAGATGAACTACGGGTACTTCATTTTTTTCCTCAAAGAATATAATTTGCATGTTGACTGTTTTTGGGTTTCAGGTTTCATCACTGATACCAGTGTGAGAAAGCTTCCCCAGGCTCATTACTCTTATTACATGTCATGAGACATGTCATGAGACATATAGGTGGTGAACATAATATCAAAAACACCTGTAATCATTTCAATAAAACTTAAATTTAAGCTAAACTAATAAGATGATGATTCAACTCTGTGGTCATTTTTGAGGCTACAGTTTGTAGTGTTCTTGCTTTGGACTGCATTAGTATCCAGTCACATCAGCATTTATAACAATGATCCATCAATTAGATTTTGGGACTCCAGACTCACTTGCAGGGGCTTTCACGCAGCTCTGACTCCCATATTTTTAACTATTAAACTGGATTTTGCTGCCCTTAGGCTCCATTCAGTTCAAAATTAAATTGTAAACAATGGGTTGTAGTATGTTTCCCACTTGTCTGTTTTTGATCCATGATTTATATATGCCAGGGGCATGAAATGTTAACTAGACCTCAAAATTACAGCCTTAAAAATGGTAGTAGTAGTGTCACCACATTTCTAACACTGATTGAATTTTAGAATCATTACAAATTTAGTATTTGTAACAGACCTATGTTAGTGATTTTATGTCCACACCAAGTATTTGTTTGTGTACTTTTAAGTCAAACTCACTGAATTGTTAAAAGTTTTGTTTTGTAGAAACTCCATTTTGTTTGCATGGTTTCTGTCTTTTCAGTAAAGTGGGTTGTGTTTTTTGTTAAGTGTAATTGAGTTGTGTCCATTCGTAGTTGTCTAGACCCTAATCTTCATTCTTTTCTGGCTTCCTCATCTTCTACTCCTTTCCATCCACCTTCTTTAACTAGATGATGTCTGACTCCACCACGCACTGCTCAGTGTACTCCTTCACCAGCTCCACGCTCAAGGTGTTGCGGCAGAATTCGGCCATGGGCTTCCACAGTGGTGGGTCCAGGAACATCTGGCACATCACATGACCCTTCAGGATGGTGGTGTGGCGCTGCAGGTGGCATAAGAACTGCTGCCGAGCCAGGTCCAGGTCTTTTCCAAACATGTCAATATTCAGGTAATACCTGTTCAAAGGATAAGGTATTAGCTGACTGGGTAAAAAGAATGGCTTATTCTAAAATGAACAAGTTGTGTCCTAAAAATGTCATGAGTATCTCACAGCCATTATGTGTAGTATCTAATGACTATACTATATTGTTGTACACTTACTTATTAACAGCAGTTGTGCTTGGCTTGACTAATAATATCTGCTTGGCATTATGAATACATAAAGAAAGGACAGTTACCAGTCATCTCCAATGGGCACCCTGAAAGGGAAAGTACAGAGGCTGGCCACAGTAGGGTTGGACACATCATCCACCATCCAGTCAATGTCCTTCTTCAGTAGGATGGCCATATTACTGGGCAAAGGTTTGAATGGCTGCCAGTCTTGAATGATGGTGGAATTAGGAAGGACCCCCTGCATCAGGTCAGTGGTCAGATACAGACGGTGGATAGCTGTATGGTCAAGACGCACTGGAGGAGAGTTTGAGCTGGTGGACAAAGAGGATTGGATGTCTCCACCCAGACCAAGCTCAGATAGACGGAGCTTGAGATCTTCAGCTCTGAACCGCACCAGCAGAATACCCTGTAGAAGAAAGCCAATGTGTGAACTGACCAAGAACTACAACAGTAAATACAATGACTGAAAGCAAGCCTAACAGCATTGTGAATGAAGCATGTTGATCATTACCAATAAGCCCAGATCAAGACAAACACCAGGGCTTTATTATTATTTTGCTGCTAATACCTGTTTGGTTATGATGCGATACTTCTGAAAGTCCTTGGGTCCAAGCTGGTCATCACGGGTCAGGCGGCTCACTTTGACCTCTGGATACTTGGATTTGACCAGTTCACAGCAAAAACGTAGAAGAACTCCTGCGACACCCTTGCCCCTTTCCTGAGGGGCAACACGGAGACCTTCCACTAGCATGGTCTCACCATCGTCAATGACACACACCTGATTCCAGAGCAATCTGTCAAGCATCACAGAGGAAGAAGACAGCAAATGATGATCACATTGATCACATTGATATTGTCTGTTCCTGAAACTTAGGCATAAAAATATAACTGATTTTTTTTTTTCTTTCTGCTGTTTGGGAGATTTGGAAAACAGGGACATATCAATTTGAGCATGGAATGCAGGCCTCCTAAATCCATTCATCCTAAAATACATCCTTTGCAACTCAGGTGATTTTTCTGGTTGGCTTTGGTTTTTGAATTCTAGCACCATATGGCATTTTTAGTATTATAATGCAAAAAGATTAACTGGTAAACTAAAATGGTCTATTGCCAATGTCTATATTCCATCTACTTAATATGCCAAAAAAGAGGCATACACTTTACAAACATGTCCATATTTGGATGGAAGACACACTGCAAATCAGTGGTTATTACACACAAGTATAATAAGTTATTATTCTTGGTTCTGATTTTGTCTCTGGGATATAAGAATAAATAAAATGAGAATATAATTCCACCTTTTCTTAATTCCTAATTTTGAAATATTTTCATACTCTTCGTTGAACTTACCACTTTTCCCTGTTTGCGGGCCAATATGACTGTGCGGTTGGTCTCCTGCAACCAGCTGGTGTATCTAGTGGGCAAGTAGTCAAGGCCTCCATAGATGTCCTGGCTCATAGCCATGATCTCATCAAAGTCCTCCTCAGTGGCCACAGCAAACTGAAGACCTGCCTGGGATAGGGCCTCTGGGAGTTGGGGCATAGTCAGGCTGGTATCAATCTTCATCTCGAAACAACTGCTGAGATAAAAAGTGGAAGAAAGATTATTGTGAATTGTAGTCATCATGTGTCTCAAAGCAGGATGTCATTTTCAACCAGTCCTTCCCTAGGAGTTCTTGGTGGCAAATTGTGGTTGGTGTAGAAAAACAGAACGTACATCTTTTGATTCAAAGCAACAACAACCTTCAAAGATATGTCTGTATGTATGTTTGTATCTGATTTTGTTCATGATGTAATCACCCCAACAGAAAACAACTGTGTCCACTCCACACAAAAGGAACATCTTAATCAAATATAAGACATTCAATCATTTCTCTGCCAATTAAAGTGATAATAATGGATAGAATAATTAAATTAGCGGCTCTAAGCTCAAAGGAAAAAACATTCCAAGTGCATCGGTATTGATCAACATTACTGCACCCATTGTCAGCAACACAACATTGACAGCAACCACACACTTCTCAAAGTAGCCTACACTATCTGCTCTGTATTAGAGACTGAATTCTGTTGGATTCCACAGGGAGGAAAAAAACACTGAGTAGCCAGGACTGAGATAGGACAAAGCCTTGGTTGAGAGTTTTGGAAGAATCTGTATTCAATATTCCTTTTCAGCTTGGGGTTATACTGTGTGACTGTTTGTACAAAGTAAATTTTGAAAATAGGCCTTATTTCATGAATTACAAAAAACAGACTAGGGACATTGTATATTGAAACTTAAGCATTAACCCATCAGTAAGCTTTATGATGGCCAACATTAACTGAAAAAGAAATGTGGGAGAAAGTTACAAAAAGAGCATTGTGTGACAGGCAGGACAGAAAGTAAATCATGCTGCAAAGTGACTCTACCAAGAATGACCAAAAAACATTTAATACAGGAAGTCAAGCCTGCATCAGACTATGCATGCCACAGGGAACAAAACATCATCACCCTCTCAACTACTACAACTGCTGAATACCACACTTTGAATTAACAAACAACAAAAACAACAGTCATAAGCCCCTTTTACACAGGCAGGAGACAGAAATATTGCCTTGCCATTCTGTATAAAAGGTAGAGAGGTGTGTGTGTGGGGGGGGGCATTGTCCCACATTTAAGCTGGCAGCAGAGGATAGTCACAGAGCCAGCACCGACATTGCTGTGTTACACATCACGCCTCTGATTCTGCCATGCCGGCATGCTGTATAAGATCACACACCAGGGCAGCATTATGCTGGCTTTGCGTGATTCAGCGTAAACAAGCAAAGGTGGCATAATGATGGGTCCTCTTAACTCCAATATAGCGTGATCTCTATGTAAAAGGGGCTATAGTTCCAAAGCACTGACCAAAGGGGAACCAACAGAAACAGACAGAAAGATGGGACAAAACAGATAAATGACAAAAGACACAGGAAGTGGAAGACTGGCACCTATTTTATCCCTATGTCTTTCCCATAAATCCTGTAAATCCATACCCTCACCCCCCTAATCCCCACACTAATACTCTCTGATACCCACTCCACATTACAAACATGGGCATTTGTTCATAGCTTACCTAAAGAATTCACAGAATTAAACACACAAAACGCAATCGAGACAGCTGTGAACAAAATTGTTTCATCACAAAGTTATGCCTTTAGAGTCCTCCAGTTTGCTCACATTATTGTTGCTTCATCCAGATAAGGATAAGATACTACTTGTGTGTTAGGTACTCCAGATGGGCGAGGGTAATTGGAGTAGGCACACAAAATTCCATAAGTGTTCTGGCAGCAGTGTTGTGGGACCAAGCAAAACACAAATAATACTGATAAATACATTTAAAAATGAGCGACACAAACCATCCAAGCATACAGGTGCCATGTGTTCAGTCTCTCCACTAAAGAAAACAAAACGAGGGGCTTGCTCTCAAGAGTTCTGCATTTAATTAGACTACAATACAATGTATTAACAAATGATGCAGTATAGTGTGGGCAAATAAAATATTGGTTGCGCGAAAAGAAAATATGCAACAAAAGAATACCATGCAAAAGAGAAGTGATACAAAATGATCAGATACAACAAACATATGCAGTAGGTAGGGCTGGGTATTGAATCTCAATTGTTTTTGAATATTACTCAAACTGTGTTCATAGTTTCAAAGTTGTCAAGTACTTAAAGTTGCACCCATTGATAAAATATGTTTACAAAAACACATTCTTAATGTGTTTCTCTATTTTTTTTTGTTAGTTAGTTTGTTTTAAAAAATCTCTTTTTGCAGATTTTCACAGTTTTCTCAGTTTTGATTGTTGGGTTGCCAATGTACTGCAGTCTTTGTCTTCCACACATGGGCTACATCAGCAAATACCCAGAAACTTCTTTTCACTGGCCAACAATTTTACGTTTAGGAAGGAATCCAACCACTCAGGTGATACACTCAGGTTTTGTATTGGCACTGATGATAAACAATACTCAGCCCTAGCTATGGGTGGCATTAAAGTAGATGTTGATGCAAGTATAATAACCAGGAGAGTCCAACACAAAGCTTAGTAAGACCTGTCCTAACTACTGAAGCAATACAAACTTAAACAGCACACCACAGAAGCACAGGCCCAAAAGTCACAAGACGATGGCATCATCCAGTTATTGAACTATTACTTCCCTCTCCACAGCATGGAATTATTTGGCATCGCAGCCACCAAGTGGACAAATAGTATGTATCAATATATGAGGTAACAATACGAGGGACTCAACGAGCCAGATAACAACAGACAGGGCAGTTCCTAAGGTCTGTAAGACCAAGCACACAAATCTGAGTACTGCCTTGGCTGACAAAGTGAATTCAATACAATACATATCCAGCCATGGTCACCATAAAATTTGACCATGGTCTCTCACTCAGTCTATTCATGCCATCTATGAAGCATAAAGAACACCAAAGACCAACAGATATGAGCTATGAGACCATCAAGTGTGGCTGTTCTGCATTAGCTTCTGCCTTGCCAATTGGTCCCCCTACGCATGGACCATATTTGCTCCACTGTGGATGGATGGTTGCAAAGAGAGAGGATTAATGAGACTGAAGGGGTTGAACTAACAGATGGCCACATAGACACTGAGGGCAGCTTTATACTTAAGGGTTTCATAATCACATGGGAGCCATGAGGCAAGAAAGACATAGGAAAGAATAGGACTGTACTGAAGAGCCACTTAAACAGAAAGAACTATGTGTCATCAATATACAAGATATACCAGTCATACATTTGTATAGTGAGATGACCAAAGTGGGACTTGGCATCTGAAAATATCAAGACCCAGAAACTCCCAACAAAGAAAGAAGAAAGGACTGCACCTCATGTCCAGCACCCCAAGACTGTGAACGCCCTGAAAGAGGGCCAGAGCCTGACTGTCAAGGTCAGTGTCCTGAGCCAAATGCAAACCACCTATGGGTAGATCTATAGGATGACATCCAAGGATGAACTGATATCAGTGCAGCAGGTAGGGACTAAGGAAGAGCAAGGGAGCAATGGGTCTAGAATGTTGCACTGACAGATAGAAGAGGTGGTTGATATTTGAAAAACCTGCCAGGGATAAGGCAAGGTCACCACAGACAGGGTACAGCACCACAAAGACCCCAAGGTCCAGACTGCATAGATAATTCAGCATACAGTGGCAGGACAAAGTTGTAAAAATAGTATAGAGCAATGTCTGTACCATACAGTTGTCTCCTCCAAGTACAAATGGTAGAAAGAGTGGATAAAGCAGTTTGAGAATGTTACTGCAGGGTAGCAATAACAAGCGATATCAAGATCAAATAGAATATGAGTAGTTTGGGAAATACAAGGGGGTGAAGACAAAAACTTGTAAAAATGCAGAATGTGAGGACAACAGTGGTCCCAGTGGTGGAAGGAGCACTCAGGGCTGTTCCCAAATAAGTGCAGTGGCCCAGGCAGTTCCAGGAACCATGTGCAGAAAGACTGATCAGAAAACTTCAGAAAATCAGAGAACTGCAAGTATATTGCACAGAACCTCCACATGCCGAGACCTTTTGTCTGAGAATCCTAGCATTAGGAAGACATACATGAGCCATACATTGCTGTAGTTTTATAAAAATGAAGCAGCCTGCAATCTTTCATATCTGATTATCTGTACACAGCCCACAGCCTCGTTTCATCTTTCTTCAGAAGAAAAGAGCAATACAAAAGAAATCAATTTGTGAAAAAAAAAATATGAAAGGGACTTCTGGCCAACCCGGCTATGGTCAAAATACCATGAGAGAGCGAGAGGTGGGGTACACCCTGGACAGACTGCCGGTCTATCACAGGGCACAGAGCACAAGGCTGTTAACAGAGACAAACAGCACACTGACTTTCACACCTACAGGTGATTTAGAGTCATCAATTAACCTGCATGTCTGCATGTCCTGCATGACTGTGGGAGGAAGCCCAGAGAGAACCCCCACAGGTACAGGGAAGTCCATGCAGAAAAGCCTCTGGCAGAACCAGGATCCAAACACGGGACCTTCTAACTGTGAGAAGGTTGTGCTGCCTTCAGATATCCAAACCATGAAGGAAATCATAGTTAGATAATGACAGTCATGATGATCAATTTGTCCATTGTTAGAGCACAGCTTTTCCACAAAAAGCATACAGATACTTAGATATGCTGACCCCAAAAAAGTCACAAAATAATGAAAGGTTTTGAAAATGGCATTTATTTAAAGATCTCGCAGCCTTTACATTTCAAAGCACAGCTTTTACCTCCTATTTGTGAATACATGAGACACATCTACAGGCTATAACACTAGGCACTGCTAAATGCTACAGGAGATAGAGTGCTGCTGCACTCCAAAGCAGAACAGACTGGCCTTTAAGATGGCCTCACTGAGCAAGTTCAGCAGAATGCAAGTCAAACAACCTGTCGATGCTGAACACGTTTTTGTCATTTTTTACAGTCGTCTACAAGTGTACACTGTGACAGTGTTTGCATTGGTGGAACACAAACTCAAGGATATCATACTGATGTTCATTCCTACTTTGTTATTGTGGCTGTACTCAGTTTATTATCAGCTCTTTTTAATCACCTGTTAGTTTGTGTTTGTTTAAGGACCGTCTTTTGATGGCATTAAGAGAGGGGTTTGGAGGGGGGCAGTCATTCCCTTAGGGGAGCTGTTGGTTTGTAGAGGCTGACACAGAAATGCTAGACATGTTCCAATAATCTATTAATCAGCCATGTGAACTGTAAGGGTATTTGTAGTGAAAACACTGTCTGGTCACAGCAGACACACACGTACACATCGTGGACACTGGTATTTTTCCATCATGCTTTGATGCTTTGAGATGAGCTGTCAGGCTTGGCTGGGTAGTCTGGTCCTGCCAATGAGAGCGATGCTGTTTTGTTTTTGTGTTTCTGTCTCCCACTCTCTCTCACACACTCATTGATTTGTTCTTCCCCTATACACGCTCATGCTCTAGTTTTCTTCCTCTCTTTGGCTGGCAGTATACTCCAAACAAAATGGAGTTTGGCACATTTGTAAAGACTGTTGAGCTGGCTATCAGATACTCCACTGTGAGCAAATGCCAGTATGCTTCCTGCATATTAGGGTCTGGTCATTTAATGACATCCACGCCACATGGTGGAGCTTTGGATCAGTAGTGTGTAAAAAACACAGTAACCCAAAGGATGCATACAAAAACTCCATCAAATGGCTTTGTTGGTGATTTGACCAAGTCATGGGGGACAAGGGTGGCAGTCAACAAAGTTGTGGAAATACTTTGGCACTAAGAAAATGTAAGCATTCTGTATTTTGCTCACATGAACAACAGTTGGGATTATCATCAATTACTACACACACTGTTTTGACAGAGGTAAGAATAAGGTTGCCATAGAGCTACATACTTGGTCCCAAGTTTTAATAATACATGCATATTGTGAGAAAACCTCCAATCTCAAGGGGTAACATTATAGGAATTATACACTTTATCGCCAAAAAGATTATTTATTTAATGATTTATCATAAGAAGCAGAACTCTGCATGTGAAGAGAGGTCAATTGGTATTATAGCCACAACACAAAAGCCAAATATGACACACATTCCTCATGAACATACATTTACTCTTTGTTAACACACCAACTGTTACACTATTTATTTGGAGTATGCTACCAGCTCTTCTCTTTGTCTCCTCCCACTTCCACACAGAACAGATATAGTAAGACCATAATACTGAAAATAACAGGTCTCTTGAGCACCTGAATAATACGAAACTCAAAGGAACACACCATGTCTTCAGTAGATTTTCCTGTTGGTCAAGTGATGAGAACATGGACACCAAAATCATTCATGTCTCCTGGGTAGATCCTTGGCTCCAGTGCTTCATGCCAGTAGGCTCCATGCTGACGCAAACACATAAGCATACCACCCTGTTGCACGATAGCAGGCTCCATGTCATTTTTCCCACGCAGCCCCGCCTATACATGAAACAAACCAGTGACACAGAGGCACCAGAAAATTATTAGTTGGTAAATCTGTCAATCATCACTCTGTGCTTGTTGCCATTAAAATAAGACAACTGTACGATATACTTCGAGACTGTCACCTACACTGTTTGGTTCTGTGTGGATTACTTATGCTAATAAAGTGCATATGCAAAGAACTGCTACAAAGTTGTTTCTATGCATCATAGTCCAAACTTCAAGTGATACTTTGCGGTAAGCTTTTGACTTAAGTACGTGCCAAGTTTGAGTATTACTTTTATTACAGAAAATCACAACCACTACTAACATGTTCCGATGTGTAATCTTATATAATACATTTTGCTCATATTATTAACTGAGGTAATGGTATGGTGGCTAAATAATGCATTCTGGCCAAGCAATCTCATGAAATCAATGACCTCTAACATCAGAGGCCAACCTGTGAGATGTGATGGACTTAACATCACAAAGTTTGTGTCTAATACAAGATTCTTCTAAAATGTATTCATTGAAATAAATGATCATCAATGAACTTTCAATTTAAAAACTGCCTAAGAGCCTTAGGTGTAGTTAGAAGTTAAGAGTGTGGTCCTGTAGGTCAGTGTGAGTAAGTGACCTACAGAACCACCTCTATTATATCTTAACATGTGACTGTAAATAGAGAACACTGAATTCTAACTCCTAAAATAAACAGAGAAATTATTTAGGTGTATTTACGTTATTTAGTGTATTAGGTGACATCCAGTATGGCAATAGATTTATTGGCATTGCAAGAGTCTCTCCCTTTCCTAAAGGTGACCTGCAATTGTTAATAGAATTCTGCAAAATGGAATGAAGCTCCATGGTCTGGATTAATTACTCTACTTATTTTAGATGTTAGTTGTTTTATCTAACATTTTGGGCTATTTGTTCAGATACGTATGTTGAATGACTGATCATTAATGAATGAACTGTCATTGATTTCTTATTGAGGAGATTTCATTACAAGATGTGGATTAGCCTTAGATATTAAATAGTAAAAGTCTAAAAGTAAAAAGTAAAGTAAAATCTAAAATGCATTCAACTATTTACTTATTCCCCATAAGATCCATGCACATACATGCATTTTTCATGGCACTGAATGTTTGTGAATGCCTCATAGAGTCCATACCTGGCCCTCCAACAAAACAATGTGACATTTTTCTTTATTTCCAAACAATTAGATTATATTAATATGCAGTTAAAATAAATCCCCATTAAGTCCTAATGAAAATGACCTCAATGTGCCATCTAAAAATCAATACCTTCCATGTTGACAGAGGCATGCCAGCCAATACTGGATCTCATTCTGCAGCAGACTGTTTAATAGGTCATAGTGTAGAGAGTCCCTTCTGCTAAAACAAAGTCTAATAAAGTTATCCAATTTTAAAATTATTCCTTCATTTAAATGAACAATATACTGCATCTTTAAGTCAAATGACATTTAAATGCCACAGAAAATCTAACCAAAATAAATATGTCACACAAACATTGACTGATGACAGGAACTTTAAAACGTCTGTTTCCATTATCCACTATTGTTTTTTATGTTGTATTTTAGCTTCACTGTGACATTTGGCTTTGACTGAAGCCTAAATTGTTAAGAGATGTTAAAGGAATAACATCTAATCCCAATTTTTATGAGCTTATGCACCGCTAATAAAGGCATCACAATCACATAGACTACCAGAGACTGGTAGGCTCTGGGTCAAAGGATCCCAGCAGTTGGTCCTCTCCCTCCTCAGATGCAGCACTCACATCCCAGCAGGACCTCAAACTGTCCCACCAACATCCTAATTTATGTCTGGAACCAGCCATGGTGGGGCTTCACCTCCTGCATATATACATAGGTGAATATTTTGCTGTTTCATGTTTATTACTTACACACCCACAGTGTGTAAAGGCCTTAAGCTGTTCTTAATTTACTGTTCAATCATTGTTGAATTATAAGTTTCCACTGCCATTATCCACTTTCCCTCCAAGCACCAACATAGTGCCTTCTTATGAAATATGCTGTGGTTCGCTTATTCATAGAGATTCAGTAACATCCACTCTGCTATCATCATTAACTGTGTTTATATCTACAGGAAATCAGAGCTTGTGTTTATGAAACTGCTAAAAAGAACATTTGGGGCTTCACTTAAAGATGAGATGAATACTGAAAGTTCTATATCACATTTCTTCTGATTTATATGCTCAGATTTAAAGCCACTATGTGCTGGATTGGACTTTTTTTTTTTTTTTAACTCAAGTTGCATTTTGTAATTGTGAAATGACAAGCACTTAGTAAGGCATTACCATTTTGAGAGACAAGGCTCATTGTTGCTGATGTGACTTGGGACCAGCTGTTTTACCATGTTTAGCGATTGTTGTGTTTAGCAATGTTTAGCAATGTGGATGATTTGGGACTACTGCAGCCACGTAACAGCAAGGTATCAACACACCAATAATTTTTCCAATAGCTCCACATATTGAACTAAGGTATGTAGAATTTAAATCGACCCCCTTGAGTTTTTTGGGGAAAAGCTTCAATTATACAAAATTTTCCCTATGATGGTTGGAGTCAGAGATGGCACATGCATGTATCACAAGTTCAAGTGAGAACAAGAAAGCTTTGGTAAACAGCAAATGATACAACTGCATCAACACACTGGTGGGGTTTGATGCAGAACTTCGTGGTAGCATGAGTTGAATTCACCCACAACTCCCATATCTCAGAGAGGATCTCTCAGAGCTACCAAGCTTTCTAACTGCTTTAGCCAGCTTGTTAGCTGAAAGGACAACCAGTTCACTCAAAAGAGATATTTGTACCACTTGTCTCAATGCTAGACTTCAATAGAGTAAGTTTAATAAAAGCAACACAGCTAGAAAGCCAATGGCTACATGCATTTTGCATTTCTGTTCCCTAATAGGTCAGCACTATTATAACAGCTTAATAATGGTCAATGGTGCAAATACACGTGTGAAAGTTCACTTAAGTTACACTTATACAGATTTTTGACCTCTCAAGCAAATCCACTGATTGTGGCTAATCCACAGGAATAAAGTGATTTAACTGCAACATTTTGCCACTTCAAAGATGGTATGACCAAGCATTAATACAGTTAATTAAGAGGAACTCAAGGTGTAACATTGAACATCTCCAATGACAATGGCTTCCCAGGACCACAGCTGAGAGCCTACGTATAACCAGTGGGCTGATGAATTTATAGAGACCAAATTACAATGTACCAGCTAGTAGTTGGTAGTCTAGTTAGTGTCTAGTAGTAGTGTTGTTTTTCAGATCAGAGCAGGGCGCCAGCCAGTGGAAGCACATATGCTCAACAAATTCAGGAAGCACCCAAACAACCTGTCAGCATCAGCATCATCACTGCCTGTGCAGTACATGCAAACTGCGCAACATCCCCCCAGCAACCAGATGATACAAACAATTACAAAGATAGTTGTTCGCAATAACTGGTTGAACCAAAGAGCATATGAAAGACGCAAAAAGCATTTTGCTTTATTTTTTGTTTTTATTTTTAGAGCATGGTATTGCAAAGTTTTCATGCTCATTCACAGTTCCTCTCTCTGTATTGCATCCGTGTCACCTGGGTTCATTTTTGAAGGGAAAAGCCCAGTCTGTGCCTTTGGCTGGTGACGGACCTGCCAGGGAAAGAATGATGACAGTTAAGATGGGTGAGGGATGTTTTTCCTGAAAATTGAGAAACATGCTGCGTAACAACAATTTATTCATGTTGCTCTTACCTTGGCAGGAGCTAAAGCGTCTGTCAACTGCCATCTGACGAAGCATTAAGCCACTCACTGAAGCATTACTTTCTCCAAGCATTCACTGAACCACTTCAGCAAATGTGCTTTATGGTTTAATACTGCCACCTGTACAATGTAGCATTGGTCATGAATAATGCGTTAACTGAAGGAGTATGCATAATTTAGGGTAGGATAGTATAGGCTTACCAGTTGCTGCAGTTGCTTTCTTGTAACCTGCAATTCCATAATGAGCATTTGACACAATAATGTACTACACTTGAGTGCTCCTCTGAGCTACAAACCACAACAGTAAAGCTGCCAATAATTTTGTTTTCAATTTCATTTTTTCTGCACTTTACAATATGTTGTTATCTTTGTGATTTTCTTTTTATTAAATGTTTTTATCATAAAAAAAAATCATAAAATTGGTTTGACTTTGAGTCCTTTGTCCCTGAAAATGCCAAAAGTCAGAAACTTTCAAAATTCCACCTGTACTGAATCAATATAATGAGCAAAATTATTAACACTGAAAGGATACCGTGAATCCTCATTTTCTAAATAGCACAGATGTTATTCATGTTATTCCTCCTCCAATAATCAGGTTTAGGCTGATTTTTCAAATGAGGTGAGGTACATGTGCCTCAGTGGTCTGATTTCTGTAAAACCTGTCTCCCTTGTCTGCCAGCCAGCTCCCCTACCTTCATCAGGCCTCTTCATTTCCTCCCTCATCTTCATTCCAAATATACATTAAACCTATAATAATCTTCTCACTGTCTCAGAGTCTGCATCTGGGTCTGAATACAGACTAAGCCATTATTAAGAATGAAACAATCTGTGGATTTGTGCAGGGTTATGTGTTGTGAACTGTTTCTTGGCTAGGCTTTTATGCTAAGCTAAGCAAGTCATTTCCTGGCTCCAGTTTCATTTCATTTTCAATTAGCAAACAAATATGACTGTGGTATCACTGTAGTATCATCATAACATGTGCTGTCCCTTCACAAACAGTGAAACTCTTGTAAATGGTCCAAAATGAGGTGGTCTGGTGTTCAACCAGCCTAAAATGGCACTTCACTCCGCTGCTCATTGACCTCCACTGACAACCAGTGGTCACCTGAATCAAATTCAAGAGAGACTTCTGGGTCTGCACCATCTACTCTGTTTTGGTTTGTGCTTTCCTGATGTTGGAACCAGCTCCCGCCTACCTTCAAGAATCTGTTGAAGACTCATCTCTTCTAACTCAAATAGCTGGTGACCAAAGTTTTAACACATGTTACTCAAACAGGTGGAAACAGTGCATTTGTTAAGGACTATTTTCAACTGCAAATTAATCCACATTCAGTGCTCAGTGAGTATTTGGGGCAGCAGTGTGTGGGACTCAAAATTAACTATAGTGTGTGTGTTCATGGTAATGAGGGAACATGTCATCCACTGCAACACTGTATGTTTTGGAGTTCTAGGGCACAGAGAAGTAAGCTATATCAAACTTTGGACAAACACAACACTTATCATTGATCTAGCTCTGCACATAGGATTTACTGACAATAAAAATATTGAAAAACTACGCACCTTTGCAGGCAGTGATTGATTTGTTATAATCCTGCATTGCTTTTGTTTTTTTGTAGGTCCTCATCATGCACAAGCAGACAGTAGAAATATATTCTAAAGATCTTTTGAGCATATGTTCAAGTAGTCAGATTTCACTATCAGAGACATAAATGTACAAACCAGGTTTTCTTAAACCAGGGCTCCTTATTTGATGCGAGACAAATGCATGTAAACACAGTGAATGCCAGTGGCCCTAATGCCTCTGCTATAAAATGAATGAGGATCATAGGGAGGAGAGGATGGTTGTGGGGGATGGGTGGAGATTGTGTATGTGACACCCAAAGACAGCTGCAGGTGTAATAAAGACGTTGAAACTGAAGGGGAGAGGTAAGAGAGCAGCTGACATTACAGCTTTGCAATTTGTATTTTTTTGTCTGCTCCGTCCAATTTCAGGGAGGGACAGTAAGCAAGGCAATGCATCATTCTACACACACATACACACACAGACTTTCACTAAGCCCTATTTGACTTTGCAGTAGTTCATTACAAGTGAGGCCAGTTCTGGGACCAATAAAACTGCTCAGGCAGATAACATTCTCCTCCACATCCTCCTGGTTTCTTCCTAGCCTCCTTGTGACTTTTCACCTCTCAGTTGTTTCCCTCTATTTTAATCCTAATCTTTCTCCTCATATTCGAGCTTCCTCCTACTCTCATTCACACTACCAACTCCCCCGAGCTCCCTCCTAAACCTCCCCCTCCTCCTCTGATCTTCCCAGCCTCTCTACCATCCCCCTCCTCCTGTGCCTCTCCTCCTCTCCTAAATCTGTCCCTCCCTCTTTAGGCTCTCTTGTCCTCCCCTGGCCTCCCCTCTGTACTGCAGCACCTACACAATCATTAATCTTCAAGGCCCTTTAAGTGCTACACAATGTGTGCATGTGTCAGTGTATGGGTGTATCACAATGTTGCACTTCACACAACCTTGAAAAGTAACATGTGCTTCTAAAGGCAGATTTATACTTTATATGTTCATGTTTGTTACAGTCAGTGGGATGTCAGTTTTTGTTTCATGCTGAAATTCTGCATAATAAAAAAGATTTGTATTATTTCCCAAGTTGTTATCCAGGGGTCAATTTCATCAAATCTGCAATATGCAAACCATGATCTAAAGCATGAGATCATTTCATCTGAAGTTAATGTCAATGTTTCTCTAATGCCATACTCATGACCCATGCATGAGCATCTGAGAGTCCAGCAGGACCATTTCCAAGTGACAGTCATCTATAAAATGTGACACTGCCACCATTCCTCACAGAGTCCTCATCTTTGAAGATGAGGACTCTGTCCTTCTTCTTTCAATTGAAGAAGGATATAAATCAGATATTTGTGTAGCTTGTCAGTCATCCTGAGAGTCTTAAAGTGGTCAGAATAATTTCCTAACTTTTCAGCTCCTCAGTGATAATTCTGGGCTGTTTGAAAATCCATTGTGTCCCTGGTGCATTTCTGTAGTGAAGATGTTGAGATGTTTTTGACTTAATTTCATGTGTCAGGAGTGGACTTCCTCCAAAACATGTTATAGCAGGTTATACTGTATAATATTTCTAGTGCTGACAAACTCTAAAAGGCACACTGGGTAAACCTGACGACAGCTGCTAACTTAACACAAGTAGGCTTCAAACAATCTACAATTCAATTCTATTTTGTCACTTGTCCTGCAAATCAAGCTGAAGACGTGTGTTTTACTGCTGTCATTGTGTTTATTAGGATATAGGGTACCACTCATGCACAACTTATAACAAGGTTTATAACATATTATAAGTGGTGGGCATACACCAATCAGCCACAACATTAA
The DNA here is from genome assembly GCF_001640805.2 of Lates calcarifer. Lineage (NCBI taxonomy): Eukaryota > Metazoa > Chordata > Actinopteri > Centropomidae > Lates > Lates calcarifer. The sequence goes on from NC_066846.1 coordinate 240,549, forward strand.
ACCACCTGGTCAGTTGAGGCTTTAAATAACTTTTGGGTTACCAGAGGGACCCCATCCAAGTAACTAAGTCTGCAGGTATAAATGTTAGTAAGTCATTAACGATGGGTAGTTGATCGGTGCGGATTTCTATTTCTCATCCTCCATGTGCAGAATTTTAAATTATGCATTCACTGAGCACTTAATCAGGAACACCTCTACACCTGCTTATTCGTGCAATTATCCACAATCAGCTAATTATGTGAGAGCAGTGAAATGCATAACATCATGCAGAGACAAGTCAGGAGCTTCAGTTAATGTTCACATCAAACATCAGAATGGGGAAATAATGTGATCTCAGTGACTTTGACTGAAATGGTTGTTGGTTTCAGACAGGCTGGTTTGAGTATTTCTGCTGATCCCCTGGGATTTTCACCCACAGCAGTCTCTAGAGTTTTTACTCAGAATGGAGCCAAAAATGAAAAACATCATAGGTAAGGTCTGAGGGTCAGATGAGGATGGTCAGACTGGTGCTGCAGCTGACAGAATGGCTAGAGTAACTCAGATAAGCTCTTTACAACTGTGGCTAACAGAAAATCATCCCAGAATGAACAACACCTCCAACCTTGAGGTGGGTGGACTACAACAGCAGAGGACCACATCAGGTTCCTCTCCTGTCAGCCAGGAGCAGAAATCTGAGGCTGCAGTGGGCACAGGCACCAAACTGTTGAGGACTGTTGAGGACTGGAAACACGTAGCCTGGTCTGATGGATCTGTATTTCTGCTGAGGCAGCAGATGGTAGGGTCATTTGTCATCAACTGCATGGACACAACCTGCCTTGTGTCAATAGTTCAGGAGGGTGGTAGTGGTTTAATGGTGTGGAGAGTGTATTCTTGGTACACCTGAGTACCTGGTTTGAGTGCCACTATCTACATACTGTTGCTGACCATGTACATCCCTTATGGCTACAGTTTACCCATCCCCAAAGCAAAAGTTCTCAAACTGGTTTCATGAACATGCCAATGAGTTCTGTGTGGCCTCCCAAACACCAGATCTGAATGCAATGGAAAACCTTTTCAATGTGACAGGAGATTGGCAGCATGAAAGACAAATCTGCAGAAATGTTGTGATACAGTCATGACAACATGGAGCAGAATCTCAAAGGAATGTTTCCAACATCTTGTGGAATCCATGCCATGAAGAACTGAGGTCTGTTTTAAAAGCAAAGGCAGGAACTATCCAGTATTAGAGTGGTGTTCCTAATAAAGTGCTCAGTAAGTATATATCGTATGTTTATCAGCCAACTGATCACCTTAGCTAAAAGTATGGAAGCATCAGTCATGATAACACCTCAAACTTCTAGGTATATTAAGCTTTTAATACTTTTATACTGTTGAGACACAATAAGACTTTAGGATTGTGCATGACAACACACATGACAAACTACACCAAATGTAGACAATATGTACAGAACCATGTCTTTGTCCCCTGTCTTCATAGACTTCCGCTGCTTGTTATCCTGACAGTGTTTGCATGGGGAGAGGGAGACAGAGAGACTGGACTCTCTGAGTAAATGTGTTGACAAAAGTGGAAAGAAGAGGATCTCCATGTTGTGCTTTCCTATTTTTTCTCTCCCTTCCATGATTAATACAATAATGCCTCTATGCTTTCAATTCGAAATACCAAACTGTCAAAAGACATCAGATCACATCCACACTTCTCTCACTCTGTCTTTCTACCTCTCTCTCTCACTCTCTCTCCCTCCAGCAGCTATAAGAGCAAGCATGACAACAGAAAGTATTTCATTTGTGAGTCACCATGTAAAGAAAGATGGATAAGTATGATGATGGTGATGATAGGGGATCATCATCATCACCAACACATCTGTTCCATTATTATTTAAAGCTGCACTCAATATTGTTTTATATTAACAATGGATCAAATAGCTATCTGTAATGTTAAAGAGGTAATTTATAATGACAGTCATAGAGAATCATCATCAGCGCTGCAGCTTCCTCTCAGCCATGAGGTGTGAATTTGAGCATGAATGCTTCCTCACCTCTGTATGTTGGCCCTATGACTGACTGACAACATGTCCAGGGTGTACTCAGCTCTCACCTCAGCTGGGATTCATCAGATAGAAACATCACAAGAGAGCCATGTTGCTCTGTGTCTGCTGGATGTGTTCATCCATCCATCCTTTATCTATAGTGCTCATCCTTAAGGGTCATGGGGGGCTGGAGCCTTTCCCAGCTGACACTGGATGAGAGGCTGGGGTATAACCTGAACAGGTCACCAGTCTGTCACAGGGCTGCTGGATGTGTAAATAACCATTGCAACTACAAACACTACAGCTCCCAACACACTGCTACAGCCTGCATGCAAACTAAAACTACACATTCATACATCAAGAGACTTATCATAACATCCATGCATTGAATGTCACATCATGTTATATTAATGTCACTTTCTAGTTTAATCTCAATACAAATAAGGCAAAAGTCAAAAGTCTCTTATCTGTGTTGATATACTTTTCTACAGAGATGATTATCATTGAAACAGATCCATTTTCATGACCTAGGTATTGGTACTGACATTTCTTGGCCCTGTCTCAATATGTCCTTGGCCCTGACCCACCCTGTTGATGTCCTGGAGACATCAATATAAAACTTATTTGCAACAGCAAAATACATTTGGAAGGAAATATAATTTCTACCAGGTTACATTTTCAGTTAATGTAATGAGGATATGTTGTTGATTTACATATTTTGCAGGTCACAAATATGTTGATACTGAACATAATAGTTAAATGTTCATTTCGTTTTTCACCAAAATATCTGATCTCATAGCACAATATTCACTAGTAGTAATTACAATATCATTAGACTTTTTGTGGCCATATTTAAGTGCTAACAGCACTTGGTTAAGGTTGGGGAGAGATTGTGGTCTGATTTAATACAGAAAAGTTCACAGAGACTTCAGATGTAACAACTTTATTTACATTTAGCCAAAACCATGATCTTTCCCTAAACCTTAACCAAAGTGCTTTTGTTATATACATCTGCTACTACAGACAGAACTATGAATGCAAACCCTAGATTCTAGCTGTGACAGTTGTGTGCTTTATATACCATTAATACAGTAGAGGTATTAACGCTTGCTTCATTCATTAAAAAAAATGTTGTCTCTAAACATAATCCAGTTAAGTAGTATATCATCACAACTTCTAGGAGGCAGGGATTACCCTGTCCTTCCATTTTGTGCATTCTAGTGTAAATTTCAGATTGTCCACTAAATTACATATTTCCACATGCTCAGTCACATCAAGTGAAAGAAGAATTTTTCCAGAATTCACTGCAACTGGAGATGTAGCCAATGATCGTCATGATATGTAAAAAATGTCAAATCAGACGGCAAATATTACACACATGCAGTGGATTACAGTACGTTACTGATTCTTGATGATAAGCACCTGACAGTTACTGCATTATGTCAATGGCAGATACCATGAATGCACTTGGCAAATGACTACAGGTTCTTCATAACTCCAATACCTACAACAGTAGTTTCTGTTGTTCATTACTGCAACTGGCATCCCAATTCAAACTTGCAGATTGACACCACTGGCACTTGTTGCTCCCCCAGTCAAGAGCACTTTGAGACAGTGATAGAGTTACAGGGGTAGTAACGAGATAGGGCTCACGGCTGTTAATGTCTCATATATCTACTTACATTCTTAATATAGCTATTGTAAGACTGCACAATCACCTGGGCAATCATTAGTTTCTAGGGGATTATACACTAATAAATACACATGTTTGTATATTTGTATTATATTCCATTTCTGCCAATTGATCTCTCAATAAATGTTACATACTGGTCCTTTAAAAGGGAAAACCCTAAAGACACTGTATTACTGCAAACAGATGTATGCTTTGTCCTTGCCTGCCATCAACCATTAAGTATTTCTATTATTTTGTCCAAATTGTCATAAACACAACATATGATCAAATCCAAACTACAGCCTCAATCAAAACCTTACTGTACCAAAACATGTAAAAAAAATGTATGTGTCTCTGAATAAAAATATTGAGTGGTTATGGCATTTAGTTACAAGTGTTATATTGTCTAGAGCTTGAAACAATGAATGAATTAGTAAATGAATCAGTTAATCAAGAGAAAATGAACAATCAGCCCTACTTTGACAGGGCTGGAAAATTCTGCCCCATCAGGTAACAATCCCAATCTGGGGGGTTCTGGATTGGGTTAATATAGTTTGTAAATGAGAGCCTTGAAATTATTTCACATAGTTGTAGACTATCACTATCATCTCTCAATAATGGATGTTTCTGTTATTTTGATACAAACTGACAGTGACGCAGTCAAATTATTCAATACATGGGGATTAGCTGCTTCTCTCCAGGAAAAAATAAACAATAAGGAGGATATCTGGATATCTTATTATTTTTTTTGGAATGGTTGGGCACTACCAACATTTTATAGACTGGATGATTCATCAATAAATCTGATAAAATAATAACCAGATAACATTTAGCTCACAGCCTAACTTAGGAATGTCCAATCCTGCAAAATAGGTGTTGATCCTACTCTGAGTCTCGGCTGACTGATTTAAAATATCCCAAATAACTGCAGACTGCATTGTCATTACCTGACATCAGTGATAAGGGAATCAGGGGGCTATATCAACAAAAACAAGTTGTAAGTTTTATGCTTTCAAGAGAAAAGCAATCAACTTTTGATGTTCAAGTAATTTAGCTAGCAAAATGCTAAACATTCTCCTTACAGCTTCTCTAATATGAGGATTTGCTGCTTTTCTGTATTTTATCACAGTAAACTGAATACCTCTGGGTTTAGTTTTGGAACATTCATCACACAAAGTCAAAATCATAAGTGCCAGCTTTGGGAAATGTGATGGGTATTTTCCACTATTTTAAATGTAAAGATTGGTGATTAATGCATTAATGTGAAAAATAATCATTGCATTATTAAGGCTGCAACTTTTAATTATACTGAGTATTAGTAAAAACAGAAAACAGATTTACAACTCTGGTTCTGATGGTTCACATCTTTGCTTGAAAAGTGATTTAGTAACACAGCTGCTGAGTTCATTTTCTCCATCCAAAATTAGTATGGGTTAATCTGATCAATGGTCTGATTGATCAGATTAATGAATTAATTCATCTGTTTTTGATTAATTAATTCTGTCATCCAGTCCAAATTACAGAAACACAAGACCTTATCCAATGTAAGGCACTGCAGCAGTAATAGACCCCTATCTAACACAATTACAATAAATATCAAAGATGAAATAAACAAAAATAGTAGAACCTCTAGAAAGACAATTATTTTTCACGTTTTTTGCATTGTTACAAGTATTATATTGCATGTCAGCTTTTCTATGTTTCGAGCTGAATCGGTTTGTGCGTGTACCTGATCATATTCCGTCATGTTGTATCAGGAATAGCTAAGCGAATAGGATGGATGGATCAGAGGGAAATATGACCATAATGACCTTTATGCCATGTCATGAGGTATTATATGTTTAGCAGTGAGTTCAGACGGCAACGACGGGAAAACTGCTTTTTAAAAGAACATTTCTCACGCTGTAAGAATTTTTTAAGGTTTAAGCTACATACTCAGCAGTGGTGTGTGTCGTCATTAGTGATACCACTGAGATAACTGAGCGAGGAGGATAAAACAGAGCTGAAATAATTCAACAAGGTCACTATCCTGCCATTGTGGAGAAGCCTACAACACATTTTTATAATATTGCATAACACCATCGGAGATTAAACTCAAACAATACCATAAAATCCGATACGTCACAATGAACCCAGAGGGCCTGCTAAGCTCCACTGAGAACCGCGCGCTCCGTAGCCGCTATAATGATATAGGATGGTAATTTTCCCTCAGACAACCTATAGGACCGCACCGAGCCATCCGCTATCTAACGCTCTCCAACCGTATGCTGTGCGGGTCTTACCGCGGATGATGACCGGTGGTAGTGTCCTTGGTGTCGGTGGTCGGAGGAGACAGGATGGTGAACGGTGTCACGGCTGATGTGCGAGCTGCACAGTTCCGGTGATGAATGAAAGACAGACCGGCTCTGTCGGTGATTCACTGGAGACTCAATACGAATCACAAGCCCCGCCCCTCCCAGTTCCTACGTCAAACCATCGTACTGGACTCACTGGAGCGGCTCAGCATCACTGCAGCCCTCCCCCTCCGCTATCAGTGTGTGTGTGTGTGTGTGTGTGTGTGTGTGTGTGTGTGTGTGTGTGGGCCTGTATTGCTATACTTCATGGGGTCCAAAATGCTGGACAATAAACAGTTTAAAGTGGTTTGAGGGTTAATGCTTGGTTTTAGGGTTATATAATAGAATTAGCTTTGGGTTAGGGTTAGGCATTCAGCTGTGATGGAATATTGTTTGATGATGCTACAAACCTTAACAAGAGCATTTTAATTCAATATAAGTATTTGCTAGGAGCCTACTCATTAGTTATGTTTAGGTTTCAGTCATACTCTTGCGTCTAAGTTTTTGATTATACTTCTTCTCTCTGAAACAGTTTCAAAAGTATAATACCATCTACTTTTGTTGATTCATTCTTTCTTTTGTGTTGCTTACCCTTTACCCCTGCATATATCCATTAAGCTTTATTACTGTATGTCTACTGCCATAATGTTTTGACTGGTGTCATTCCTTCATGCATTTGGATATGTCTGAGAGACATGCTGGGATATATGCAGAGACTGTTGGGGTTAGTTGGGTGTTTGTCTGTTTGGCAGTAACATGAGAAGCATTGCAAGTGGATAATTGGACTCAGGGAGGGGGTGTATTTTTGTATATTTTGAGAAGGGGCCCCAGTACTAATCATTGGGGCACCCCTGTTTGGAAGGGATGGGATAAAGGATGTTCGTCCGTCAGTAGTTCACTGTGTCAAAGGCTGCTGATTGGTCCAGCAAGATAAGAACCAAGGACTGAGTTGCAGCTGTAGGTGCCCTTAGGGCTTCTGTCACAGACAACAGAGGGAATTCTGTTGGGGAGACCTGTTCAATTTGCTTCTGTGAGTTTGTTTACCATTGTAGTACCATGATTTTACTCTCTTACTCAAGATAAGACTCTCAGGTTGGAATCAGACCCTCAAGTTGGAAAATACAATCTTTATAGAACAATATGAACTGGGGGATCAAATGTCTTGAGAAGCCTGGAGTGTCTCATCAGAGACAGTGTTGGCTTTTTCAGTGTTTTCCTGGACTTTATTAATAAATAGATCATTTCAGTGATTTATAATATTTTTATATTTACAAATCAAAACACAAAAGCACATGCTAACAAGAATCATGGAGAAAAAAATAGCAATTTCTAATTAATTCTTACATTTACTTGTTCTATTTTTAATTGATACCAATGTAAAACTGACCAGCTGTTGCTCTCTGACCCCGTGGATCCTGCCACCTGTTCCTGCTCACAGCAAAAAGTGACAGCTGGCCAATCAGAGCTCCTGTTACTGTTACAAATTAAATGGAAACTAGAAATGCTAAAGCAGGGCACAAAAGATAGAAACTGGTGGGCAGGCAAATTTAGAAATCAACATATCAACAACAGTAAACAAATTATTCATTATTTTAAACATGTCATGTGTAACTGTTACAATCATTTTAATTACATTTTAAATATATTTTTTAAATATATCAGTGGCACAATCAAGACTCCATAATCATCCAAGAGAACAGATGTGTACACATAGAAAAGAAGACTAAGGTGAAACTTAACTTAATATAATGTTTGTTACTGACTCCATTCTGCCAGTCAGTGGCAAACTTGATTTCTCCTTGAATTGGTCTTTGCCTGAGCAGTGGTGAAAAGTACTTAATTACTTAAGTAATCAAATACTGCACTTAAGTACACTTTTGAGGTTCTTGAGTTTTTCCATTTCACACTATTTTCTGCTTCTATTCAACTACATTTCAGTGGGGAATACTGCACCTTTTAATCTTGTACATTTATCTGTACATGTATCTACTAACTAGGCACTCTGCAATTTTATGAATGAAACATATATGAAAAATCCAATACATCATTATACTAATGTTCTCAAAATTACCTCTACCTTGACCAGCTGCATAAAAACACTGATTACATGTAATGCATTAATGATATTTCAACTTTTTTCTACTAAAAAAGAGTCACTGCCACCACTGTCCCATATTGCTGGCTGGGGTTAGGGCTTCATTTAGGTCTACATAAGTGTGAGGTGTTGCAGTGAAGATTGATTGAGGTGTACAAAAAAATATAGTTATCCTATAGTTGTTTCTTTGGAAGTGGTATTGTTCTAACCTGCAATGAAAGGAGGAAGTATTGTTTCTTAATCTATTTATGTGTTATAGAGTTCCTGGTCTCTCAAGAGCAATTAAAATGTGAGGGATGAGAGCTGCCACAAATTACACAAATCTGTTCTAGTTAACAAACTGCAAATTAGGGTACTTGTCTCATTTAAATGAACTTGATTGTTTACCAGTGTTATTCATCTGGTTTGTTGGACTTAATGTCACCACCATGTACTGTTTAAATAGTCTGATGCTTGCTCAGGCTCAGTAGCCTCATTTAACATGCCTCTCTTTATGTGGGGGCACTAGATGATGCAAAAACACATTTATTTGGATTTACATGAGCCTTGTCCATCCATTATAAATCTGTCCCTGCATGAGCTCAAATCCAGAAAATCAAAACAATTCAATGCTCTTGCTCTCTAATGTGGTCTGCAAACACAAAATAAGGCTGGACTTTTCAAATTAAACACATGTATTAAATATAAAGACCAGACAGAAAAACTGTACACAGTACTCAGAGAGTGGAGGGCTAGCAGAGGCCCAGCAGCTTGGTTTTGTCTCAGTGCAGGTGAGTCTGTTTATTGCCACAGGCAAACCATTTTTAAAAAATGTCTTCTGTGGCACAGCAGCAATGCATAGTATCTCAGTTTAATAACACAGCTCAGAGTGTCACTAGTGGACTATTGTGTGAGGTAATGTATTTACATGGAGAGATGTTCCCATACAAGGAATCAATGCCTATGCTTGTCCACTACACTGATTCACATTGATTCAAAAAGTAATTTAGTTCATTGGTGCTTTTCCAGTTCCCATCATAGGCTGCTTGTAACCTCCTAGGTCACAGTTTTGCTTTGTTTTGTTTTGTTTTGTTTTGTTTTTGTTTTTGTTTTTTTTTTTTGGTTTTTTTTGCATTTTGTCTGTACCAGATATCTTGCAATATAGATAAATATGGGGTTAGAGAGAAGGGTATAACAATGTGTCTAACCATTAGGCTACAAAACACCTAATTTCCAGCTTCTTATAAATTATATAGAATTATTAAAATTATTACACATTATATTTATATCACTTACTAGCGTAAGGCATTCTTAAAAAGTCATAAGTACACAAGTTAATGAAGCTTTATTATTATTATTATTATTATTATTATTATTATTGTTATTATTTAAACTATTTTAATTGTTTTTTACTATAACAAACACAAAATAACATTAACAACAATAACAAAAGATCTGGATTGCTTTGTTGCTATAAAACATAATTATCTGTTACTCATTCTCTGTTTCAATCATTATGTTCTCATTGACATGTAAATATTGCCCATTTCTCCCATTTCTCTTGACATTGTTCCTCTTGTGTTCGTATCCTATGAGTCAGAGATTCCACAACAAGTATTTCATTCACAATTTTCATCCATTTGTCTTGTGTTGGTGATTCTGCCCTACCCCATTTGCTTGTGATGGCCTTTTTGCAAGCTCCTGATAAGATTTCCAGTAAATATTAGTCTTGTCCTAATACAGTATATCATAGCCCAGAATTTTAACAATAACATTTTCCCAAAGCTGTACAACCCCATGTTGATATAGTGTATATGTTAGTCAGTATTTCTTTGAATTATATACTCCTATTGTGACTCTAATTATTCCATTTTTATTTAAATGTATGCTGTTATACTTTATTTCTCTTTAATAGTAGTCCCTTAACTGTAGATATTTAAAGTGGTCTTGGTTCTTTAAATCAATTCCTGGAAACTCATGACATTACCATCTTTTATTATAGTACATAGTGCTGTTATACCACTTGGAATCCATTGTTTAAACCTCTGATCTAAAGTGTTTGGGATGAAATATCTGTCACTGGCTATCCATTGAATCCATTGATTTCTTTTTTTAATTTTGCTTCATAGTCCTCAGCACACCAATAAATAATTGGTCTAATTTGAGCTGCATGAAAATACTGGCAATGCCATTCCCCCTTTGCATTTCTGAATCGGCAGTGTTGATAGTAGTAGTTGATAGTGTTGGCCTATTATTACTATTACTATTACGGCCCGGTGTGATGCGGCGCCAGGACTTACTTGTGTCCTCTGCCATCTCCTTTGAAGGGGCGCTGCAGTTCTGGCTTCCTCTTGCTGCCGGCACGCAGCGCCATTTGGCTATTTGCGGTTTGCCGCCGACCTGAAGCTGCGGAATAAGTTTTTGATTCCTTTTCTATTAGTTCTTTCTTTATTATTTTCTTCTTTTCTTGTTTAATATTAGTTTGGTGATTTGATTCGTTTTGTGTCTTTTGCTCCTTATTATATATTGTTTGTGTGTGTGTGTGCGCGCGCGGGAGGGAGCCTCCATGTATGTGTGTGAAGGTGTGTGACGTCAGCTGTGCTGATCACCGAGCCCAGTTTTAATCCTCCTCTTTGTGGACAGGTCCTGCGGGCCCACGGCGGCGACCCAATCCCTGGTGGTGGGTTCTTCACAATCCAGTGTGTGAGTGTATGGTGCCACGGGTGGTTAAGTTTAGTTTCTCCTCTTCCCCTGATTTTGGTCCATTGAATTTTGTACATTTCTATATTTTCTTTGTTATTTGTTGAATAAATTTGATTTGTGTAGCCCATTTTTAACCATCTCTTGCCTTGTGGTGATTTTTGAACCTGGCGCGACCTATAATTCTTGATCTATTTCCTGGGGTGAAACTCCCCAGGTGTTGTCGGGCAACACATTCCCCGCTTTCATCCCTCCACTCGCCACACATATAAACATTGAGACAAATTTATCCCATATTCTGAATTGTTTCTTAGGTATCTCAATGGGTAGTGCCTGGCATAAGTAGAGAAATCATGGGAGAACATTCACTTTTATGGTATCTATTCATACGGTCCAGTGAGGTCCATCTCTCAATATCATTGCTAATGTTCTGATCCACTTTGCTGCAGTTAGCTTTAGCACAGTTCCTCCCTTTCCTTGTTGTAGTAACCCCAGGGTACTTCATTTTTGATGAATTCCAATTCAACTTTTTTAAAATTTAGTTTTGTTGAATATCTTTGGATGGGAGATGGTTCAATGCTAAAAATCTGTGTTTTAGTCAAATTCAACCTATAACCAGAATAGAAGCCAAACAACTCAAGTAAATCAGTGCTTCATTCCCAAGCTATATCCCTTTAAGATCTTTATATTTCCTAATTGCTTGGGCCAGGTGTTCAATAAAATTGCAAACAAGATCAGTGAAAGACAACAATCCTGTCTAGTAGACTTTTCCAGTGTTATACTATCTGACAAGTTGCCATTTATCTTTATCCTTGCAGCTCATCTTTGATAGTGTTTTGATGATTTCTCAAGTATCTGATACAAAAATGTCCAATTAACACTATCAAATGCTTTTTCAGTCTAACATGTTGAATGATGTGTAAGGTTCACCTGATATCGTGGGTTTGATGTCATCATTCTGATTTTCTGTTTTTTTGCTGGCAGATCCTGTATCTCTAAAGCTTTCATGTGGTCAATAACAGCAAATGGAGGTTGGCTATGCAAATTTCTATATAATAGTTCATAAAGTTGGTTTCAATCTTGTTGGGCTCCTAAAGTATTTGATTTATGATCTCGTCCCTTATTTTATGAATTGTCCTTTCAGCCTGTTGTTTTTTTGAGTCTTTTTGCTAATGATCTGGTTGCTCTAGGAGAATACAGTTGCAAACCAATCAACCATTGAGAATAAAGCTACAACCAATTCAACCAACCAACCAATGAGAGCAACACTCCAGATGAACCAACCAATGAGAATAGAGCTACAATTCAGTTCAATTCAATTTTTATTTATATAGCGCCATATCACAACAACAGTCATCTCAAGGCACTTTTCATATAGAGCAGGTCTAGACCGTACTCTTTAAAATAGGTATTAACAGAGAGAGACCCAACAAATCCCACCATGAGCAGCACTAGGCGACAGTGGCAAGGAAAAACTTCCTTTTAAGAGGCAGAAACCTCGAGCAGAACCGGACTCAGGGTGGGCGGCCATCTGCCTCGACCGGTTGGGTTAAGAAGGGTGGGGTGGGGCGAAAGAAGAACATAGCATAACACAGGTTCCATATCAGATGTAAGGTGAGGCCAGTAATACAGCAGTAGTAATGATAGTAGTGATAATTAAAGTATTAACTGCTAACACAGCAATACAACTAATAGCAGTGTAAGTAATTTCTAATTCTAGCAGCAGGTGTTGAGTGGAGTTGTAGGAGCAGCAGGAGACTTGTCATCACAGATCAGACTCTACAGCTCCAGAGGCAGAAATACCTGCAGAAAGAGACAGAAGAGGAGACAGAGACGGGAGAGCACAATACTACAGGAAAGACAAGATACTGAGTTAGTAACATGTAACATGGGATATGAATCCATACTGATGGAGAGAGAGAGAGAGAGAGGGAGAGAGAGAGAGAGAGAGAGAGAGAGAGAAAGGAGCGAACAAACCAACCAATGACAATGAAGCTAGAAACCAACCAACCAATGAAAATACCACTAGAAACCAAGCAATCTATGAGAAGACAGCTCCACAGTGTTTAACCAGAGGACCATCAATAACAGCTCTCATGGATTCTTAATAGGCTCAGGGGGACGACGATGTAGGCAGCAGAGCTATCACTTTCAGGTCAAAAGAATAAAACATGTTTATTATATTGTTTCCCATCAAATTTCAGAGGAATTATATTATGATAATACTGCCACATGGCAAATGAAAATCTTAGGCTGAAGTGATATATTTGGCCTATGTAAAGATTGTTTTGGAATTATAAATAAATGATTCAGTTTGTTACATTCATCATCTTTTCAGTAGTTTTTACATTTTGCATAAACTAGTTATATTATGGTAATTATTCTTAATGGAAAAATATTAATGATTATAATTTATTCCAATCAGAGTGTCAAGCGTGTTGTAAACTGTGATGTATGTTATAAACTGTGATGGTCCACCAGCCTCTGGAAGTTCCAGTGCACCACTCCCATCATGGCCTGGGCCTGGAAAAGTTCATTAGACACCCAGTTGCCAGTCACACACTTTGCCTGGAATGAAAGTGGAATCCCTCCTGCTGAGAGGTGCCTCTCATAGGAATCCAAACAGGCACAGCAGCTCCCTTGCACTTGGTGTAATTAAGCTGCACCATATCTATAAAGGATCCCTTCCTGCACCACAGGATCGCTCAGGCAGCCAGACACGTTGGATTCTCCACACCTTTAGCATGGAGGGCTTAAAGAGGAGCAAGGCATTCACATCCTTTAACTGGTAGAAATGATGCAAGAGAGCCTCTACTCTCTGCAGCAGTTCTCCGGGCTGACGCACCTTTGTCCAACAGTGTTCTCTTATATTCTGCTTGGTGGGATTTGCAGGAAAGATTCCACAAAAGGTGTACGCCTCCTTGAGCTGGCGATCACCCTGGTCCACCACAACAAACGCTGCTGAGAGGCACTGGCAGAAAGAGCTGTACAGAGGGTGATGCTCTGAGACACACACTCTGGTAAAGCTCTGCATTCAGTGAAACAGGTCTCATTTGATAGCTAGGTCCTTGTTAAACTTTGTCCTTGAGGCACTGTTGTTAACCAGGTGTCCAGAGGTCACTTCTGCCACAATAGCCTCTGTGGTCCTCCAGCAGTCCCACAAGAGATGTTCCTGAGACCCAAGGACCTTGAAGGCAGTGCAGCAGTCCCTACAACATTAAAAAGAAATGTAGTTACAGATGAAAAATATCCAACCCGGTCTCAGGGCAGTTCGTGAAATAGTAACAAACTGTAATCTATTGATTACACACCCACAGACGCAAATTTACCTTTTATTTTCGTGCCTCTCAGCACGACTTTCAGACTAATGTATTTCAATTGGAAATAACTTTCCTGTCCTCGCCACATATTTTTTTCTGTTACTTGGGACTCTGCAGCACGGAAACTGTTTTGTTTTTTCTCATATGTTTGCTATTTTTTAAGTGTTTGTCACACAAAATGTATTTTTAATGTATGTTTACATCTGTAGATTCTATTGGTGACTTCTGTCTTACATTTCTGTGATTTATATCAGTTTTGTTTTGGACTCAACAATACCCATAACCCTCAGTGTTTTTGCTAGGGAGAAGCAGCGCGTCCACTTTAATGATTTAATATTGCCTATGCCACCAAACTCTTGAAAACAGAAATTTCCATCAGCCATTTCTCATGTTACAGTCACAGGCTACAGGTTAGCATTTGTTAACAGAGATGGTAGTTTTTAGACTGCAGCAGACTGGGGGCAATTCAAAATGGAATGTGGCCCATCAACAGCAGACAACCCAAAGGGATATGGAACGCATCGTGTTTACCTACAACACAGTGGTCATCCTGTACCCCGACCTACCTGCTTTTACACTAATTTACAGCAAATCTAGTAACATGGCCGCATAAACAGTACAAAGACAGGGCAACACTATCCATGTCCCTCATTTAATCCCTGCAGTCATCACTTTGATTTAGGTTATCTCATAAAAATGAACTTTTCAATGCTACACTGCATTTGACCTCCATTATTTATTTGTTCACTCATTGATTCACTCAGTCTATGCTTAATCATATGAATATATTTTTTGAGATGAGAGGTGATTTAGAGCAGTTGGTGACAGGCCTATGTGTTTCCATCCCCAGACTGGCCATTACACGAGGAGAGCTGGATAAGACCTTAGAAGGGCATCAACCTAGCAGCAGGACCAGTATCTCTTTTATGCAAGGAGGAGCAGAAGGAGCACTACCAGAACCCTAAATGATCTCCAGCAGGCAGTATCTGTATATCTGATGCCACCAAGTACCACCACAGATTGTCCAGGAGCTAACCAATGCCCTGAACCACAGGCTGATCCAACTTGTGTGAATTTTATCACAGTAATTCATAATGTGACTCCCAACAATGTCTGGGCATGCTGGGATGGTGTCTCAGGAGATGTCCTCCCAGATACAGTACAATGGAGAGGCATTGCCATTGCTCCATTGTTCATTGTTCAAAAGTTCATTTTTATGAAATAACCTAAATAACCTTCTTCTCTGTACATGGTAGAACACAACAGTACATACACAATAAGAGAAACAGAAAGACACCTTGATATTAATGATTGGTGTGGTTAAAACAATATCATTCCATACCTTCATCATGGACTGTGTCCTCCTATAGCTCCACAGGGGCAACACTCTGTGATGATCAATCTAGGATGGTGATATACAAATAGGACAGGCATGTGTAATATACATGTTATAACAACATGTGCTTAATTTTTTCTTTCTCGTAGCATTTTGGGAAATTTAAAAAATTACCGTCCGGAAGAGGTGGGGCTGCTGTGATCCCAGGCCTTAAAGAATGGTGGGAATCGTTTTGAAGAAATGTTCCAACAAAAGTTAAGAAAAACTTGAACAGAGGCCAGATGTTAAAATTATGTAATATTATGTACAAACTATTAATGTGTATCAAACAGCGACAATTCATGTTGATTTGTCAGAAAGAAACAGGGAGAATTTAGATTGTTATTGTTAAATAATCATTTTAATGCCATATTATTATTCTATAAGAATAAGAATTTCATTTGTTGGCATCATCAATGTGAGTTTTTAAGTCAGTTTTAAAAGTAGCATGACAACCACAGCTGTAAAATTTCACAAATGAACTGATCTGTTTATTTTCCAGAGTTCTGCAGTTATACAGTAACAGCTGTCAGAAAACAGCCTGTAAGCTTATGTGTACTTCTAACTGAAGAGAAAACTAATACCAAGGACTCCTACTGAAACCACTACTGGTAAAAGTAAAAATGGTGCTAGTTTGTGCAGTATACTGATTTCTTAGCAAAAACAAGTTTCACTTTGAATTTGGCTTTAATACTGCAGAGGGTTTTCTTGCCAACAAGCTTGAAATCCTGTGAAGATGATCATGGGGCTTGGTGAATCTGGAGATGGCCATTGAAAGAAATGATTGAAAACGTTTGGATTGTCAGCTTGAAAAAAAAATGTCCACCTGGAGCAGAACAGCTGTCTTTTATGCTGTCTACTTCATCAGGAAGAACTGGTAATCAACTATTTCCAACCTTTTTGGCTGGTGACCTCTCACAATAGAGCAGTGCCTATTTGCAAAGTTGAATGAATTGTGAGCAGGTCAACCAAGAGGTGATATTCCTCTGGAAATTCCCAGAGATTTTCAATAACTGTGAGAAGCCTGGAGAGATAAAACCATCCAGAATTTTTCAAGAGAAAAAGACAAAGACCGGGGTGTTGTTTGGCATTAAGCTCTACTGGGGCACTGTAGAGCTCCTACTGAAACTAATGCTGGTAAAAGTAAAAATGTAGAGATATTACTGACTGAATGAACATATTCATTTTAACATACATGAACATTCTCAGTCTTACACAGCAAAAAGTCCAGTGTTGAATTAATTCCCACAGAGTTGATTTCAACACTTTTTCAGGGTTTATATAGCTCCATACTCTCCAGATCCAGTTTTGTGAATTCCACATTTGGAGCCAAGAAGATTGGCTGTTTCAAAATCATCCTAGTGTAGTTAAATTTGCAATACATGTCTTTTTGCTGAAAACAAAGGGAATTTTTTAAAATAACTTCCAGCAGAGAAGTCAGTATCAGGCTCTGATCTACACTCTTTATTTAGGAGACCACAAATGTCTGGATTTCTGCACATTAACCTCAATGTTTCTAAAATCGGTACATATATAAAAGTATCCCTCACAGGTGCTTAATCATAAGTACCTGATTTCATATTTCACTCCTGATGTTATTTCAACTGAGTCAACAACAGAGGCGCTGCTTGGCATAAAGCTCTACTGGGGGCTCAAACTGCACTCAGTGTCAGAAGCTGCGTGTGTATTGTAGTTCACCTGCTGCTCAAAAGCACAGTGTGCGTATAGACCATCACTTTTATTTTTATGACTTCTGTTTTCCTGTTTGAGTTGACACTCTTGCTACACATTTGAGTAGAAATACATTATTCTCTCCCCACCAATATGTTGTAATTATCTGAATTAATGCAATTATAAACATGTATTGTTGTAAAAAATAATCATGGCATTTATACTGGGGCACAGCTCATTTATACTGGGACACAGCTCATTTATACTGGGACACAGCTCATGTATACTGGGGCACAGCTCATGTATACTGGGACACAGCTCATTTATACTGGGACACAGCTCATTTATACTGGGACACAGCTCATTTATACTGGGACACAGCTCATGTATACTGGGGCACAGCTCATTTATACTGGGACACAGCTCATTTATACTGGGGCACATGCCCCAATAAAAAGGGTCTGGTGATGCTGATGCGCAAAGATCAGGGAAAGTCAGATTTATCATCCTCAGATTTATCTTGTGACCCCTTGAAGCTTTCCGTACCTGGAGGTTGCGAACTACTGAGAAGAAGAGAGAGTTCAGATCAAATCCAGTCATTAACAACTGTAACTAACTGTAAACTTAAGAGATTTTTAGAAAGGGTGAATCTCGCAAGCACTGATAATGAATTAGACAATATTTTTAACAGCATTACTACCAAATAATTCAATTAAATCTTATTTCTATAGCATAGAATCAAAACAGAAGTTATCTCACTCACTTTTCATATAGAGCTCTCTATAGTACTCTTTAGATTTTTATAATTACAGAGAGAGACCCAACAGTTCCTGCCATGAGCAAGTAATTCTATAAGTAGTACTATACTACTACTATACTACTATAACTATTGAATATAACAGCAGGTGTTGAGTGGAGTTGTAGGAGCAGCAGGAGACTTGTCATCACAGATCAGACTCTACAGCTCCAGAGGCAGAAATACCTGCAGAAAGAGACAGAAGAGGAGACAGAGACGGGAGAGCACAATACTACAGGAAAGGGGACATATTGAGTTAATTATGGGATATGAATACATACTGTGGAGAGAGAGAGAAGGGGGGGAGAGAGAGAGAGAGAGAGAGAGAGGAGCTCAGTGCATCATGGGAGATCTCCCGGCAGTCTAGGCCTATAGCAGCATAACTAAGGGATGGTTCAAGCCTGAGCAAACCCTAACTATAAGCTTTATCAAAGAGGAAAGTTTTAAGCCTACTCTTAAAGGTACAGAGGGTGTTTCTGCCTCCTGGACTGAAACTGGGAGAAGGTTCCACAGTAGAGGAGCCTGATAACTGAAGGCTCTGCCTCCCATTCTACTCTTGGAAACTCTGGGAACCACCAGTAAACCAGCATTCTGGGAGCACAGAGTCCTGGTGGGATTGTAGGGGACTATGAGATCTTTAAGGTAAGATGGAGCCTGACCATTAAGGGCTTTGTAAGTGAGGAGGAGGATTTTGAATTCTACTCTGGATTTGACTGGGAGTCAATGTAGAGAGGCTAACACAGGAGAAATATGGTCTCTTTTCCTAGTTCCTGTCAGTAATGGTGCTGCACCATTTTTGGATCAACTGCAGAGTAAGCCATTAGGTAGCTCTTACTTGAAACATCTCTTACTTAGAGACTGACACCAGTATACAGTGGGCATAAAAAATAAACATTCAAAACATTCATATGTTGCTTCACAGCCTGAAATGGAAAAACAAAAATCTGAATTATTACATCTCTATTTAATAAATGCAAATGACAGTTGAAAGAAAACATAGCAAGAGCTGTGAAAAGTAGCAAAAAATAAAAATGTCCAATAATTTGATTTGACTTTTATTTCAGCCACTGTGTGGACAATTTGGCTGTGAGCTTTGAGTCATTGTCTTCTGCTTTCTGGCATTTTCCCCTCTAGCCCGACAAGTGCCCCAGGCCCAGAGAGATACCCCCAGGACCAGCAGGATGCTACCCCACTGTGTTTTACCATAGATATAGTGTTCATTGGATGGTGAGCTGTATTGTTTTTCTGCCACATGTACCATTTAGTGTCTCATGGTCTCATTTGACCATTGCAAATTCCTTCTTACAACGTGTAATCTTACAAAAAATGGCAGATAGTCATATGAAAAAAATCACTAAAAACTGCTTCATGTGGCACACATGGAAAACTACAACCCTTTTGAAGACTACATCTCCCTCCATTCCTTGCAAGCTCTAGTTTGACAACCAGCCAATCCACGCCATGACAGCCTGGCACGTGATGTAGAGTAAGTTCCTGCTGTGGCTTGAGGGAAGCAGATCGACATTCAGCCACGGGAGAATCGCAGTTTGCGGGTAAGTAAAGACATTTGGCCCCGACGAGGTCCCCTGAGTCCTCAGTAAGTGTTCTTGGAGGTTGGTTGCTGGAGGACTCTGTGCACTGTGGTTTAGGAATAGCCAGAATTTCGGGTGGAACAAGCTACCGTACCGTCAAGGCCTTCGCTATTTCCTGGTGCAACTCCACAGCTGTACCTATTGGAATGGCCAAGTTGGAAAAGTTCAGTTTACGGGTTTTGGAGGACCTTTGTTCTTCTCTACCCCGGTTGTAAGTGTTTTGTGTTTTCAGAATTTGTCATGTATACTACCCGGTCCAGACGCTTGTATCGTCGATGGTGAAAAGACTGAAAGCCACCCTTTGGCTGTGTATTCATAGCTTAGAGCTGGGTGTCCACACCGCAAACTGCTCCTTAGCTGTCAGGTTTTGTCTGTGGAAAATACTAGGTAATCGGTTCACCCTGAATTATGAATTGTAACATGACTTTTAATAACTTTTACATAGAACAAATATGCGGAATCTCTGCTCCTCAGTCGTTTTACGCGATATTATGATTTTATCCCTTTGTGCTCACAACTCAAGTATTTGCTCATACTCTGTTGTCGAGGTGAAAGTGTTCCTGCTTTGTTGCTTCATACAGATGTAGCATCGCCGCTCAGCTACTGATGTTTAGGTCAGCAGGTCAGAGGCAGTGCTCAAGTTGGTCAAACAAAGCTGGTGGTGAACAACCTTGTGCACTTGTTCCAATAAAACTGGGGAGATATATGCCGGTAGATGAACAGTTATATAATATATTAATGCCAAACATCTTTGCAAACCACTTAGATACTGTGCCAGCTTCTGTTTACTGGAGCCAGATCGATACATCAGTATGGTAAATATTATTGACAAATTTTAGTTTGTCACATATAAGCCAGTACAGATCTACTGCATATACTATTAGACATTGCTGTACAGAACACCTCATTTTGATTTCGTCTTTGTCTTTTGATAAAAATGTACATCCATTTTTGGACACATTTTAACTATTTGATGAACACTTGTTACGCCTTTGCCCTGGTGACAACCATGGCTATAAATGTTATGTTTTTTGGATTGTCCATCCATATCTACCATTCTCGTGAACGCAATATCTCAGTAACATTGTGAGGGAATTTCTTGAAATTTGATGCAAATGTTCACTTGGACTCAAAGATGAACTGATCAGGTTTTGATCGTCTAAGGTCAAGGTTACGGTGACCTCGTGTTCTTGTCAACATGATATGTCAGGAATGCTCATGGGGAATGTCTTTACATCTGGCACAAACATTCACTTCAAATCAAGGATGATCTGGTTAATATTTGAAGGTCAAAGGTTAAGGTCACTGTGACCTCACAAAACGCCTGCTGAACACAATATCTCAGTAACACCTTGAGGGTATTTCTTCAACTGTGGCACAAATGTTCAGGTAGACTCAAAGATGTACTAGATTGTAGATTTTGGTGGTCAAAGGTAATGGTCACTTTGACCACACAAAACAAATTTTTGGCTGTAATTCAAGAATTCACATGCTAATTAACTACAACTGGATGGTGGAGGCATACCACTGTTTAGTTTTAAAATAATTTCTGTCAACAAATTGAACTAAAGTTTTGTCAGTTAACTTTTAGTCAGTTAACCTTTAGTGTCATTTTTGTCATATTACCTTGTAAGTCTCACCACTCTGCAGCCATCTGAGCAGTTATGGTGGGCTGACAAGACCAGGCTCCTGTGAATGGGGAGAGAGCCATAACTTGACTTTCAAAGCTCACCAGGTTGTAAAAAACTGCATGTATAGAATCACCAGTCTAACCTGAGAAAACCAGGTTAAAAAGGTTTTGCCTCAAAATACAGCTACGATGTACGGTGGTTGTTTTGGGGGAGTGACGGAACATGTGTCATATAACTGCCATCTTTGGTGTTACAGACTATTCTAGTCAAGATTCTCTAAGTGGTTTGTCTCCTTCCTTAAGTTTTGTACCCTCTTTTAAGCATTCTATGGCGACATCTGTTGCCTTCTTTAATGTGTAGTTACCATGGTAAGGGTGTTGGTCTCGTCTTTTGTGAGGTTAGCAGGAAGGACATTGTTTACCTGTTTACTGTAGTACTAATCATTCCTCAGTACTAATCTTTCCTCAGTAAATTATCATTTCAAACATTGGCTTTTCTTACTAAGATGGTACATTCTTTAGGTTTTATACCCACCAATAAAATAACCTGAGATATAGGAAGCTGTAATATGGTGGTAATTTTCTATTTCTGTGAAACCCCGGTTAAACAAGACTATAAATATTACACACAGGTCTTCACACTGCACCCTGCTGTCATAGACTTTCACAGAAAGAGGAAGTATTCACTACTGGTAGTTTCATGTCTTTAATGTGAGTATTGATGCCTCTGTGTTTGAGCTTTCTCTGTCACAGTAGGGTGTTCAGTTCTTCTTACAGCCAGTCACTCAGGTCAGCTGCCTACAGATACTGCTCACCTGTCCCCAGCAAGCAAAGGGATCTTACTGATGTGCAGGTCAACATGTTTGTGGCGGCTATTTGGCCATCAGTGCTGAAGTTGAACAGACTAATCTTTGACAGGACTAATGGGATTTTATGAGGCTTTCTCAGCTGATACAGTGATTCTCAGTAGGTGTGTTTCCATCCAAATGTAGCACAAATTTTGACTGAATCTGGAGAAATTTGGGGAGCAAAATGACGACAAAATGCAGTAGAGACTTTCACACGGAGATGAAATGAGTGTATATAAATTAGGTGATTAACATAAAAGTAATTAAAGTTGCAAGTAGCATTAAGCCCATGTCATGTAAATTAAGTGATGATTATCAGATGAGGCTTACTTCTTATTGCCAGCAGATGACGCTATGAGTATGCCTGAAAATTGGCACGTTGACATCTTCAGGCTGGGATTCTTATAAAATGTGAAGTTTGGGGCAGATTGGACAACGTAAAGGCATCACAAAGGTCTCAAGACTTTTCTGACCAAATTTGAGGTAGATCTGGTCAACTTGCTAGGAGAAGGACATCAAAGTATAAAACATACAGTGGTGGAATTTTTTTTTTTTTTTAATTTTACACGATCTCAAATATTATCATGAAATATTTGGGAAAAAATCTTTTTTGTGTTTCAAAAGGTGTGGCTGCATTAGACAGACACAAACAAATACAAATGATATTTTTGTGTTTATTGTTTACAAGAGGGGTAATCTTGTCCCATTCTTCTTGAATTACTGCTTTGAATTCTTCTAAATTCTTTGGTTTACGCTTTGAAACAGACCTTTTGATAATCCACCACAGATTTTCAATGGGGCTCATGTCCAGGGATTGAACTGGCCACTCTAAGACCTGGATACAGTGCTCCTGCAGCCAAGTTCTCCTGGCCCTGGATATGTGGCAAGGGGCATTATCTTGTTGAAACATCCAGTTTTGACCTCAATGGAACAGTGCACGTGCAGAAGGGAGCATGTGGGTTTCAAGAATGGCACAATACTTTATACAGAGTTCAATGTGCCATCACAGACAGTGAGATGACTCCTGCATCCCCAAACCATGATACTGCCTCCACCATGCTTGACAGTAGGTACTGTACATGCTGGAGATAAAGCTTCACCTGGCCTTCTGCGTACCCTCACATTATCAGGAGGAGGATAAAGCTGGAAGCTGGACTCATCTGGGCAGCCTTGTAGGACCTTAAGCCATGATCTAAAAGTCAGCCACGTACAGTGCGGGTGGAACACTGGACACCAGTTTGGTTTGACCACTGCTGCTGAAGCTCTTGTGATGTCATTCGGCGGTTTTCCCTGCACATGCGGATCAGGACGTGGTCATCTCTTGCTGAACACCCAGATCTTGGTTTGTCTTCCAAGCTGTTGGTTCGTCTGTATTTCTGCAGAGTGTATCCAACTGCTGAAGGACTGCATCTGCACTTCCTGGCTATCTGGCGGCAGCTGTACCCTTCCTCACTGAGAATCTGTATCTTCAGGCGTGTTTCCTGCATTAGGTTCCTTGTTTTAGCCATTTTTGTCTTTGAAGAACTTTCAAATGTGCTGGCTTTATATACACACAAAGCACGGCAACAAAAATTGTGTCTTTTAATAAAAAGCACAACCTTCATTAGTGGATCACTGGTACCAAAATGACCCAATACTCAAAATTTCTTATGTATTTTTATGGAACCAATCAATTTTAAGTTTTTAATGGCTTTTTTTAGGATTTGTTTAGTATTTTGGCTGTGACTGTACTCAAAGAAATTGCATTTGAAGACCTAAGAGTGATTCTTAATGCAATATTTCACAAATGCATGGGGTGTCCGAAAACGTTTTTCCACCACTGTAATTTCCTGTTGCCAGTAGAAGCTATGACTATACCTGAATATTGGCATGAAGATTGGAGCAGATTAGACAGTGTTAATGTGAACTACAGCAACTTTGTTTCATGGCAGATCATTAAAATTTTCCATGACCCCATGCTGCAGCATTGTCTCCTTTCTCATCTCAGCCCTTTCATCCACTCTTTATAAATGCTCAAGAGCAACCTGGATGTTGTCCTGAGTAAAAGAACATAATTGTAATAATAATAATAATAATAATAATAATAATAATAAATGAAACTTTATTATTATTATTATTATTATTATTATCAGTACAGATGCCATCAGAGCTGCCATAAATAAATTAAAGTATGGGAAATGCTGGACCCACATCACAAGTGTAATAAAAAGACAACATAACGCAGTACACTCGTCATCAAATGCAAGTTTGAAAGATAACAGGAAAAGATGGTACGGAGTTGCATTATAGGAAATGACCTATAACAGTGAGGACATGTGGGCCTCTGCTGCTTTCACTTTGACTATTTAGCTTTAAATGTGTCTCTTGTGAGTCCCTTGACCTCATGAAAGTGCAAAGCTAAATCACTGGAGTAGGGTTGGGTCTGTAAAAAATTTCAAAGCAGTTTGATATTAAGCCAAACTCCAGAATGGACCAGTACACCATATTTTACCTCTAGATGTCATACTTGACTGGGTCGACGCTCCCAGGTGAAACATAATTAGACTGCCCATAAATGACAGTTAACAGTCTCTGTATCTCTTTCTCAGCCTGTGGAAGCCCCCTCCCTGAGCAATGGCCTCACCAGTCTCAGTCTACAACTCCAGTGCCTTGGACACACACATCTCCAGTGTAAGTGTCTTTACAGTGACAAGTTGAGCATTCAGACTACCTGCACACTGGTTTGTGTTGTCCATTGATGGGCATTTTCCTCCATCAGTCTATAATCAGTAAGCCAGAATGTCAAAATAAAAACATGTTTTTGGAAATTTTTGCAAATTTATTAGACATCAGAAACTAAAATCTCCGTTTACCCGCTCATCAGGCCCTTTGATGTGGTCCAAATTGTGGTCAGGTGTATCCTGTTTGCCACAGAGTGGACTCCTCAAGGATATTTAAAGCAAACTGGATTGATTGGGCCTAATCTAGAAAGGCACACACCTGTGTATATAAGGTCCCACAATTCACACTGTATGTCAGGACAAAAACCAGGCCATGAAATCCAAGGAGTGCTGTAGACCTCTGTGATAAAAATGTTGTCCGACCAAGACCCAAACAGTCACTCTAACAGAGTTTTCAGGAGTCCTCTGCAGAGATGTGAGAACCCACTTGAAGGACGACCATCTCAACAGCGCTCCATCAATCTGGCCTTTATGATAGAGTAGCTTGATGGAAAGGAAGGGAGGAAGGAAGGAAACAAATCCAAGAGCACAAGGAAAAAGATCTCCCTGGTCTGATGAGACACAATTTGAACCTTTTGGGCAGAACTCCAAGCACTATTTTTGGCGACCACCAGGCACTGCTCATCACCTGGCTAATACCAGCCCGTGGTGGTGGCATCATGCTGTGGGGGAGCTTCTTAGCAGCAAAGACTCAAAGCTGTAATTGCTGCCAGGGGGACTTAGGGTCTGACTATGGTCTGAATACTTTTTCAAGAGAGATTTCACTTTTTGATTTTAAATAAATTTGCAATCATTTGCAAAAATCTAGTTTTCAATGTGTGCAAAAGGTGAGAGGGTCAGAATACTTTCTGAAGTCACTGTATGTATATACCTGCTTTGTCTGTTTCTGTATCAGGTGTGTCTGTAGTGGGACTATGTACTTGTGTCAGCCAGTTAAGGCTGAAATATTCAAATCTTACATGGGCATACTGGTAAAAGCACTCTCACACTCCTGCAGAGTCAGGGGTTCAGTATTTATATGGCAAGAGATCACACCATCACTACTGGACTAGCAGTGTCCAGTGGTTGCTCAGGGTGCAGAGACAGCTGGCCATTGTGAGGATATTTTGGCCAGTCCTCACAACTCTCAAAGGGCTGTTTGAGGGTTAATATTTGATTTTAAGGTTAACGATAGCTTGTGGTGGAAGTTAAGGGCCATAAGTTTAAGGCCATGAACTAAATTTCTTGCATGTGTGTTAACATACTTGGCCAATAAATCTGATTTGATGTGTATATGTTTATATATATTTATATATTTATTGTCTGTAAAATATGGTCTGATTTTCATCAAAATCACATGTATAAACAAACACAATGTGCTTATAACTAACACTAACTAGCTAATAACACACAATCAGTTAGAATCTTGTCTTGAACACACATTGAACAACATTCAGAGTGCTGGTGGAAAACGTAACTTGCCCTTTCAGTAGCAGATCAGACCTGTGCAACATTCAGGTTGAATCTTGGACCATTCATCCTTACAGAGTAGCTTTAGCTCAGCAGTATTCAAGGATGTCTGGTGTAAACTGGTTTCTTGAGCTCATTTTACAGGATCTCTTTTGGGTGATGGTCTGGGCTCTAACTGGGCTGCTCCAAAATTTGGATTTTCTTTTACTGTAGTCAGATTTACTGCAGTGTTTACAGTCATTGTCCTGCTGCATCACCCAACTTATACTGATCTTCAGCTGGTGGACAGACACCCGGACATTATTCTGTAGGATACTTGGATAAACCTGGGAATTCATTTCCATCAGATGATGACAACCTGTCTAGGCCCAGAGACTGGCTCCTCCTCTTCTGTCCTCTCTTTCTTTACCTCATTGAGAATTCTGCATTATGCCTTTGGAGCAATCCTGGCTTTTTCAGATTGCTTTGTGAGCCTTTCCAGCTTTATGCAAATCACCAGTTCTTGATTGATGCCCTCTGCTATTTCTTATTTGTGAGGCCTGGTTCATATCAGTAGATGCATCCTGTGAACTCAAACAAACAAACTCAAAATGTTTGTGTTGAATGTTTGATAGTTCAAAGTAGCTCTAACCTACAACTCCAAAATTGTTCATCGATTGGACCTTCCTGCTCTTTGAGCACAAAAGGTAATTAAACCCAGAATTGCCTGATCAAAGTTTGTGGCTATATTTATGTTTTATTTTTTATGTATATATATGCATATATATATATATATATTACTTTTTGTTTTTTGTGTGTGTGTGTGTGTGCGTGTGTGTGTGTGTGTTTGTGTGCGCGCGTGCGCATGCGGCGTATTTGTAGACCTCCAGAGAGTCTCTGAGGATGGAGCTGTTAGCAGATGTGTGTCTGCTGCCAGGAGAGGACAGAATTATAGGTGAGTGTGTCACACTGTGCACACAATTTGCACTGAGTCTCGACTTGAACAGTGACTTGAACAGAAAGATCATATTCTTTTTATCCTCATGGTTGTTTTACTGTGATTGTCCTATATCCTTTTGTGTGTTATGTTGCATTCATGTCTTGCTACTGTCCTACTGCAAATCAACTTTCACAATAAAGAACTGAACTGAACTAACACAACTGACACAACATGCTTGTCGATCAAGGAATCTGTTAATGTCTATTTCTCATGTTAGGCTGATATGTAAAATGATTTAACTAATTTTCCAAGGTTTTCCTTCCCATGTTTGTATGTGGAGTTAATGTAATAATCACCCTACACCTTGATATTTGGGCAGTGTATGACACCCTTCCATACCCTTGCAACCTCTCTCAGTGGTTTGGGAGGGGGGATAAGTGCCCATTGTGCAGTTACATGATGATAAAATGAGAAAATCAATCAATCAAATTCACATACTTTCAAGCAGTGCTGTACATGTGGTGTGGCTTGATAAAAGGCATATGGCTTCTACATGCTACATCATAGTCAGGTACTTCAGCAGACAGCTACCAACTCTCGGGAAAGTACAAGGTGTGGTGCTATCAGAAATCCCATCATCAGCAGTCAGCAAGATGGACGGAATAAATTGCCCATAGGTGTGACTGTGAGTGTGAATGGTTGTTTGTCTATATGTGTTGACCCCTACAGTTGACTGGTGATCTGCCCAGGGTGTACCCTGCCTCTCGCCCAATGTCAGCTGGGATAGGCTCCAAATATTATATGTCTGTATATAAACCATAACAACAAAGAACTGAAGCGTGGTCTAGAAGAAAGTGATCAACTGCTGAGAACTGCATACACTTTGTGGAATGTGGACAGCTAAAATGGGTTTTCTATCCATTTTTTGGCAACAAGTGCTTGATACTTTGAGTTGCAATGGCAGCTACCTGCTGTGACAGATTTGACCAGCTGCTGCAGCTAAAATAATCCAGTGAATATCTGTATAGGCAATAGAGTATGATGCTGGGGTTGGAGGAAAAAACCTCCATCTGAGAAAATTCCCAAACTTCCCACTGTGAACAAGTTTACTGGTCATTTTCTACTCCTTTTTGGTCACTTAGTTTTACACGTGACTTAGCTCATCAGTATCTTCTGGTGCTTCCTGTCACAGTCACACATATGTGTTGACTTGGTCTGTCCTTGTTAGTCTCTTATACTCATGAGGAGATGGTATTTATAGTTTACCTTTGCTGCACATTTCTCTTCTGTTTTTTTGCTTCCTCTTCTCTGCACCTGTGGTGATTTCTTCCCTTACAGTACTCACTGCTTACAATAACAATAACTGAACTAGAGCACTAATGTGAAAAAGGGAACCTCTTCTAAGCCAATAAGGCTTGGGTAAGATCAGATATAAGAGAAGATGGGTGAGCAATGTGTAATGAAAGTAATGTTTATATGTATCTGTTTTCAGATAAGGACATAATATACATCTGTCCATTCAGTGGAGCTGTGAAAGGAAAAGTGTTGATCACTAACTACAGACTCTACTTCAAGAGCTCAGATGCTGTAAGTGAAGTGTGTGTGTGTGTGTGTGTGTGTGTGTGTGTGTGTTTGTGAGTGTGAGCGTGTGTGTGTGCATCTGCCCATGTGTGCGTCTGTATGCACATGTGACGGGTGAAAGCCATTAATCTGTCAGCAGCTGGGTTAACATATCGTCCAAAACAACAACAGCAACAACATCTCTGTGTCACATCTCTCTGTGAGCCCAAGTGGTGATTTTAACATGGTACTTTGTTCTGTACCACGTGTCCCATGTAACATGTATTAATGTAGAACAGTGATTTTTTTTCTCTGTGGACTGCCACATATCCCCAACACCAGCACTCTGTTTGCCTTGGAATTATTCAGCTGTAAACACAAAACTGACCTATAAAGTTGATAATTCAATTCAATTCAATTCAATGTTATTTATATAGCGCCATATCACAACAATAGTCATCTCAAGGCACTTTTCATATAGAGCAGGTCTAGACCGTACTCTTTAAAATAGGTATTTACAGAGAGAGACCCAACAAATCCCACCAAGAGCAGCACTAGGAGACAGTGGCAAGGAAAAACTTCCTTTTAAGAGGCAGAAACCTCGAGTAGAACCGGAGGGTGGGCGGCCATCTGCCTCGACCGGTTGGGTTAAGTGGGGGGGACTTAATAATACACACACACACACAGCAACATTTGCTGTCATTTACACACGTTCATTTCAATGTAAGTACAATATTCTCTCCACCTTCTAGTTCTGTTTTGGTATCCACCAACTTCTGAGAAACATATCTGGCTAGTTATCTACTAAATGTTCTACTTTCCTTACCAGGTAGTCTGTCAGCTATTTGGTGCTGACTAGGTAGTGTACAGTGGGCTTGTCGTTTTGAGCTACAGCACTTGACTGGATGTGATTTGTGTGTGATGTGTGTGATTTTTTTTATCCATGTGAATTCCTATAAGTAATTGAAGACCAGCAGTTTACCATTAAATTTCCTCACACATTCAAAACTTGCTTGGTACCAGAATGTTTTTTGTCTCTTTGACACATTTGCAGACATGCAGATTTCAAACTGTGCACAACATTATCAGGAGCTGCATGGTAATGAAATTAGAATTGGACATCCACAGACTAAAAAGTAGGGACCCAGAGTGAAGCGTTGTAGCACTCTATGTTGATTGTTGATGGCATAATTTTAACCAAAAAAACATTTCAGTGACTCCTCTATTAAGCAGGAGTTAGACTGGTTCAGTTTTGTAGCTCTGAGGGTATCTGGGGTTTAGCTCCCAGGGTGTTCCAAAGTTGTGTATTTTTTTCTCACAAAAACACATGCAGGGGAACAATTCTAGTTAATATTCAAAGCATTTTACTGATAAGAGTATTTGAATGGCTGATGTAGTTGTAAGCATTTGTGCTTTTTTGTGTGTGAGTACAACAGCATGCTTGGTCTGTGTGTTGTAGGATGTGACGGTGACACTGGATGTTCCTTTGGGTGCCATCAGTCGGGTGGAAAAGATGGGCGGGGCATCAAGCAGAGGCGAAAACTCCTATGGCCTGGATATCACCTGCAAGGTGTGTGTATGTTTGTGTGTGTGAGAGAGAGGGAGAGAGAGAGAATTTTATTATATATTCAATAGTCACTTAGTTATTTACAGAAACCATCAGAGTCAAGCTGTCAGCTCTGGACAACACTGGCCTTTGTGCAGTCAATAAGCAAATGTGGATTTGAACTTGTCCAATGCCTGCGATATTCTCCTGGTTTGTCCCCACAAACTACTACCTCTTCCCCAAGATGGAGAGGAGGTCAGGGGTCACCATATTGACAGTTATGATGACATCATCGTTGCTGTGTACTATTTTCTGAGATGGTGCTGACTTGCAACTTTTAATTAACCTGAACCCAACATACCACAGAAGTTATCAGCCTGAAACTGTCTGTATAACCATTCAACTGCACGTGCACATTAACAAGAGCTGTTTAACTCCTCTCCCTCTGCCTCGAGTTGGTCAATCATTGCTTGTATATCTATTTATTTTTCATTTACTGCTATGTACACACTTTTTACAAGTTTTTGTTAAGTGTGTTTTGTGTAGAATGAGGTGTTGTTATGTTTCCCTCCTCATGTTTGTCTTCCTTAAAACTAAAACCATACCACTATAAAACAGTGTTCAATAATTCACACTGACTAATTGTACATAAGCTCATTTTGAAGCCAATAAATTGGAGGGAAACTAAAAGAGACCTGGATATGTGAGAGAAGTGCTACACAAGTGCAATGCTAAATCTGTGTATATGTGTATGTGTGTGTGTGTGTGTTTCTGTGTGTGTATGGATAGTAAATATGTTGATTTTCTTTGTCCTCAGGACATGAGGAATTTGAGGTTTGCCTTGAAGCAGGAGGGCCACAGCAGACGAGATATCTTTGACCTCCTCTTCAGACATGCCTTCCCCCTCTCACATGGTCTGGTATGTCAGCCTCTGACTCCTACCACCTTCTAATGACTGATGGCTGCCTGTTTTCTGTCTTGAAAAAAAGTAGATGTGAGTTTTGGCTCAGTTGGCTAAAGCCCCATTTCCCTGAGATAAATAGATCCTCATTGGTTGGATAAACGACGAAGAACACCTGTTCAGTCTAGATCACGATAAAATGATGTCCCGTGGCATGCTTGCATTCTTGCATTCTTCTTTAAACCACACACACAGGGGCCGTGTTATGCTGGCTGTTGGATCTTCTTAAGAGCAATGTAGCAGGATCTCTGTTTAAAAGAGGCTTGTGTCTATGTGTTTGTGCTGCTGCTATAATATCATTGTATTCCATAAATGATAAGTCTCCCATTCTTCCCTCTGTCCAGCTTCTGTTTGCATATGTGACTCAAGAGAAGTACGAGGAGAACGGCTGGAATGTCTACAAACCCATAGAGGAGTTCAGACGCCAGGTAAGGAGGAGAAGCACAGTGTTAGCACTTAACCGTTGTAGTACTGCTGCTACTTTTTGATACCAATACCTGTCATGCTATTATTGCTACTATTGTACATAATTGTATAATGTGGGTGTGTTGTGTAAACAGAACTAGGTGAAGTCAGTAGAGGTTCAGAATTCAATGTAGAATCTGAATAATCCTTCAAAAAGATCATTACAGCGTCTCAGTCCGTATCTAATGATGATTATTGTCTTTTGTAGGGCTTACCCAATAACAAGTGGCGTATTACATTTATCAATAAGAACTATGAGCTGTGTGACACCTACCCCACTGTACTGGCTGTACCTTTTAAAAGTAAAGAGGAGGACCTCAGGAGAGTCGCTGCCTTCAGGTCAAGAGGACGCATACCGGTGAGCACAAGACTGATCTATAGAAAACTGAAAACTGATATTATGCATGAGTATAGAATTTGTCAGTTTGACCAAAAATGTCTAATTATCATTACAACATTTAAATTCTTCTGGCATAGAGATACAAGACACATCAGGCTTTGAATTCACAGATATTACTTGTTAGAAGGATATATACATTAATGTTTTGGTCTGTTCATAGGAATTCTTGAAAAGATATATAATAACACTAGCATTATCCATCTGAGTAAGATGTATTGAATTGTGTTTTACATCATAGAAATATTAAAATGCTAAAATATTAAGCAATAATAAGCATGGAGCAGAAATAAACTGAAGGAGTCAAACTCCCCTCTGTTGTAACACAGGGTTTGAAATGTGGTCGTGTGACATTTCCTCTTTTTCTTGGCTATCATTACTGAACTGTTACTACAGAACTACTACAATTTCTTGCCGACATTGTTGTCTTGTAAAATGAGTTTACATGTTGCCCTAGTGCCAGTTGGAATGAAGCTGCCTTCTTTGCTATTTGTTTTTATTCAATTTTTCACAACTGTTGCCCTGAAAGACTTTGTTGCCGTTAAAAGCTACCTGACCCTGACTCCATGTCCTACAGTACTGCCTGGCATCTGCAAATGTTTCATTGTCTTTGTGCACTAGGTTCTATCATGGATCCACAGGGAGAACCAGGCAGTGATAGTCCGCTGCAGTCAGCCTCTGGTTGGCATGTCTGGTAAAAGGAACAAGGATGATGAGCGCTACCTGGACCTGATCAGAGAGGCAAACGACACTATCAAGCTCACCATATATGATGCCAGGCCCAATGTCAACGCAGTGGCCAACAAGGTCAGAGGGGAAAGGGAGCTAGTGTTAGGGGTCAGATGGTTGATTTGACAGACAGGGGAGGATGTAGAGCAGGTTACCATCTCATGTGCAACACCACATCAGCATCAGTTAATCTGAAATAGTAGTTAGCAGTGATAAGAGGAAAATAGAAAGCAGATGGTGTTAGCAGATGGAGACTGTAATGTTCCTGTGAAATGTTAACCCTTGAGGAAGCTTTCAGTTACTTTTAGCATGCAAGACATTTGATAGTTCTGAAATGGTGTAGATATTATGGTGTGATGGTTTCCCCTTTAAAAGGGTGAGATATAGAGCTACAAATGAGGATTATTTCCATTATCAACTAATTTGCCTTTTTATCAGTCAACTGTTCAGCTAGAAAACAAATTGGAAAAAAAAAAGACCAGCACCATTTCTCAGAACTAAAGACAACATCTTTAGATGTCTTGTTTTGTGAGACCTGAGCATATTCAGTTTACAATATATAGATAGAGAATAAAGAGAGACACTGGAAACAGAGCAAGGTTTCTTGTCTACTATTCTCTTTTAGTTGCAGACAATATAAATCATTTGATGATGATTTAGATGATGATGTGACTGAGACATTCTTTAAATTGATACATGAGAACAAACACAAAATGTCATGTTTTCACCACAGTTTCCACATTCATTTGTAGTCTTTTAGATTTTACTGGTGTTTCATTCACATTATCTTGTTGCGCCCTCTTATTCTATGGCATCTGACCAGAGAATTAGCACCACCACCCGTTTATCTCAATGCACTCATCTGCAAATTTTCAGATTACAGATATTCAGATTCAGATTTTCTGGAAATTCAGTTAAGGTTTGTGCTACATTTGGATGGAAACTCGACTTTTATCACAATATTCAACAAGACAGTGTTGTCACCTGCCACCATCAGATTCTGTTATGTAATATCAACATTATAAATAGGATCATGAATAAGTCATCTTTTAGTCATAAACAAAGTATGCACAAATCTTTTAATATCCAAAACTTCAGACAAATCTGAATGAATCATTATTACAAAAATGACATTTCTGATTGGGTTGCACAGTCAATCCAATTTTAATCTCAATCATGATTTGGCTTCCCACAATTTAATTTACATGGTCAACAGCTAATGTTTATAATGTGGGCTCTGCTTATAGAGAGCTGTCAAGCTGCTGTGTGTGCACCCTGCAGTGACAGTTCATAGGAGAAGAGTAACAGCAGAGAACAGACAGACAAAACATCATCATCCTTTGTTTGGAAGTATGTTGGATTTATTGGTGTTAAACCAGGACAAATCGTTGTGTAAAATTCTGTCTGCGACACAACCAGCTTTTTCAACCACCTGAAAAAAACACTGCAAACTGCAGCAGGATGAATGCATGAAGGCCAAGACAAATAACATCACTCATGTTACCTCACAACAGTGCTGTATAGGCATGCTCTGTTGTTTTAATTTTAGATTTAAAAAAAGTTATGGTAGAATTTTATTTATATTTTGCTTCTAGGAGATGAATAAGGACCAGTCATAATTTGATGGAAAGATTTGGGTACATCAGCAGGAATGTAGCACAACATGGAAGTGAAAGAAGTGCTGTTTATTTAAATGTGGAATTGCAATACATATATTTTGTCCCCAAAATCAATGAATTATCACAATTAAAAATCATGATCTCAATATTTATCAAAAATAATTGTGATAATCATTTTGGCCAAAATGTTGCAGCCTTTGTTGTAACCCTTTTTCATTCAGCAGAGGGAGGCAGCTCAGTCACCCAAAATTAAAGCTTAGAGCAGCAGCTAGTGATTTTCAGGTTTGACTAAGCCTAGATTATTATTGGTTTTATTTAACACTGGACAAGGATTCAGTGAGGTAATAGTAGTGACATCATTCAGCTTGGCCTTCATACATTAACTTCACTCCTAAATCAGAAATACTTCCAAAAAAAGGATGATGGCCTGGCCTGTTGATGGAGGCTGACTGATTTGATGTGCAGCACATTACATTATATTTTAAATGCAAATATTCGATCACATTCATCCAATTGTGGGCGGCCAAAATCATAATCGTGTCAACCACTGGCCAGACCATCATGATATTTGTATGGGTACTTATTGTCCCCAGAGGATGATTCCTAATGATATTGATGGCCAACCATTGTGTAGCACCAACACCAGGCCAAAAGATTCCTAGACAAGTTTCTCTAAAACCTCTTTTAATAAATTTGTTCTAAGTCAGTCCTCTAGACAATGAATCCTGGTGTTTTTGTTGGCCAGATGTTTTCCTGTAATGCCTCTAAATGGACTGTACTTATATAGCGCTTTTCTAGTCTTTTCGACCACTCAAAGCGCTTTACACTACAGATCACATTCACCCCATTCACACACATTCATACAGCACATATTCTATATATTTAATGTGCTTTTTTCTAAACACATTCACACACATTCACACACCGATGTGAAACACACACATCGGAGGCAATTTGGGGTTCAGTATCTTGCCCAAGGATACTTCGGCATGCAGACTGGAGGAGCCGGGAATCGAACCACCGACCTTCTGATTGGTGGACGACTGCTCTACCTCCTAAGCCACAGCCGCCCTCTATGAGTGGCATGAATGAGCACACATTTCATGTTACTGTGATAGAACTGAAAGTCAAGATTTCATTTTGCCTCATTTTTTATATTCATATCTTTGCAATTGCCAGGCCACCGGAGGAGGTTATGAGGGTGATGAGTATCAAAACGCAGAGCTCATGTTCTTGGACATCCAGAATATTCACGTCATGAGGGAATCTCTGAAGAAACTCAAAGACATTGTCTACCCTAATGTGGAGGAATCACACTGGCTGTCCAGTCTAGAGTCTACGCACTGGCTAGAACATGTTAAGGTAAAGAGTTTGTAAACACATAAAAACTGTTAATTCATGTAGGTGAACATATCATATTTTTATTTGAGGTTGCACCTTTCTAAAAACTTTCATGACTCATTTTCTAAAAGTCTTGTCTGAATCCTGTCTGTTTCTGTAGCTGGTGTTGTCAGGAGCCATCCAAGTAGCAGACAAGGTTTCCAGTGGAAACTCAGTGGTGGTTCACTGTAGTGATGGCTGGGACCGAACTGCTCAGCTCACCTCTCTGGCCATGCTGATGCTGGACAGTCATTACCGCACACTGCGAGGATTCCAGGTCAGTAGCTGAACAGACAAGATTATGAAACCCCTCCAACACATGGTTGTTGAGTTCTTAAATTTAAACCAAAAACACAAAGCTTCAGTTGGACCTTCGCAGTGGTTTTACTATACTTAAAATTAAGATTTCAATTAACCTGATGTAATGAATATTTTTTGTGCTGCTTTAGGTGCTGATTGAAAAGGAATGGATCAGCTTTGGGCACAAATTTGCCTCAGTAAGTAACATTTTTACAACCCATACCTTCAGAATTATGTACTTCAGCTTTGTGTGTTGTGATATGACTCCATATTCACCACTGTCCTGTATTTTAAAGTGATTTTAAAACCGTTCAGTTTACAAGAAGTCCCTCAGTTGACAGATAAAAATTGTTTAAAAAAAAATTGTTTTGTTGTTTGTTTGTTTGTGTATGTGTGTGTGTGCAGAGGATAGGTCACGGTGACAAGAACCATGCAGATCAGGACAGATCACCCATCTTTGTTCAATTCATTGACTGTGTGTGGCAGATGACTAAACAGGTAGGAGTTGTCAAGCTGAACTCATGTGGAAATGTATGTTTTTTGTTTAATTGCTTAACATGTTTTTTCTGATTTATTGCTTGATCTAGCTGTACAGGTTTAATTTAATGTGTCACAAATAAAAAACCTCTGAAAACACCCTGGGACCTTTGCAAAGAAAGTGCAGTGCATTCAGAAAGTATTCAGACACCTTCAATTTTTTCACAAAAAAAGTGATGTTGCAGTATAAATCTTAGCCTCTATAGTTGATGCAGCTTTATGCTGAAGTAATTTAATCTTTCTCTCATCAGTCTACAATCAATACCCCATAGTGACAAAGCAAAAACAGAATAAAGATTTTTTTCCTCCAAATTTATAAAAAAGGAAAAACTGAAATATCAGATTTACATAAGTATTCAGACCCTTTACTACAACACTTGAAATTTAGGTCAGGTTCCTCCCCTTTCTCTGGATTGTCTTTGAGATGTTTCTACACCTTGTGTAGAAACATTGGACATGATTTCAAGAGACACAAACTGTCTATATAAGGTCTCACAGCTGACAGTGCATATCAGAGCAAAAACCAAGACATGAAGTCAAGGAACTGTCTGCAGAGCTCAGAGACAGGACTGTGTTGAGGTACAGGTCTGGGGAGGGCTACAAATAACTTGCTGCTGCTTTAAAAAGTTCCCATAATTCTTACAAGAAAGAAGTTTAGAACAACCGGGACTGTTCCTAGAGCTGGTCATCTGGCTAAACTGAGTAATAAGGGGATATGGCCTTGGTAAAAGGGGTGACCAAGAACCTGATGGTCACTGTCGGAGCTTCAGAGATCCTGTGTGTAGATGGGAGAAACTTCCCAAAGGACAGCCATCACTGCTACACTCCATAGATCCAGGCTTTATGGCGGATTGGCCAGTGAAAGACACATTAAAGCCCACTTTGCAAAAAAAAAAAAAAAAACACGTAAAGGATTGTCAGACTGTGAGAAACAAGATTCTCTGGTCTAATAAAACCAAGGTTGAACTGTTTGACCTCAGTTGTAAGCATCATGTCTGGATGGAACCAGGCACTGCTCATCACCTGCCCAACACCACCCGAGCAGTGAAGCATGGTGGAGGCAGCATAATGCCGCAGCAGGGACAGGGAGACTGGTCAGGGTTCAGGGAAAGCTGGACTGAGCAAAGCACAGAAATATCCTGTGAAAATGTACAAAAGAAGGGATTTGAATACTTTCTGAATGCACTGCAGGTCTTGGGTCCTCATCTGTTGTTGGTTGTTCATGTATGTGCAAAAGCTCAATGTGCAAAAGGACTGGATAAAGTGGAAAACAGATCAAGGGTTGTGGTGATCAATAAATATACTCTCAGCCAGCCACATTAATCTCATTGCTCTGAAACAGCTGAACCAATCACAGTGATACATGACAATAACTGCACTCAACAAATGAAGACAAAAATCATATTGTTTTATGGTACACAGTGCCAAGTCATAATTGTACTGCTTGTTATGCTGTAAATAACCACATCATATTGAAAGTGATAAGGAAATTGTGAAGGAGGCAATACAGAATTAATGAAGCCTGGTAATCCAATATTTCCCAAACAAACAGAGCACAGAGTTATAACACGCTGGTCTGAGCTGGGTGGCAGCCTTGTGTCATTTACATGGGTTTTAATGAAGATAAACTGATTTAAATGAACTGCCCAACTGTGCACCATGTGCTCTGCAATAGATACTGAGAAAATAGCAGCCTGTTAGAGCGCTACCACAAACATAGGGCCCTGAGAGGACAAATGTCATTTCCAACTTTGAGTTTTTTATGCTGCAGCTTCAAACCTTCTCTCACTGATTTTCCTGATATACTCTCTAGGCTCACTGTTGACATTTGAATACATCATTCATTTTAGGACCATTTGGCACTATAACAAAGACAGTTTTGTTTTTCTGATCTGAGATGACTGAGGCCGTCTTTGAATTATAACTAGTTAACTCTCCTCTCAGTTTCCTACAGCCTTTGAGTTTAATGAGCGTCTCCTGCTGACAATCCTGGATCATCTCTACAGCTGCCGCTTCGGGACTTTCCTCTACAACTGTGAGAGTGCACGAGACCAGCATGTAAGACCACATGCACATGTAACACTGACTACTCTAAGCTGCCCTACAATATATATGTAAACATACTGACTTTCACGGTTCCACTCTTTCTGTGGTGCAGGAGGTGAGGTCAAAGACAGTATCTCTGTGGTCTCTGGTCAACAGTAAGATGGACATTTATTTAAACCCCTTCTACACCCCTGAGTCTGGCAGGGTCCTCTACCCCGTCGCCAGCATGCGTCACCTAGAGCTGTGGGTAACATACTACATCCGCTGGAACCCACGCATACGACAGCAGGTAGGACTGCCACTGTTTCTGTTAACATATACTGTGGCCTGAGTGGGATTACTAAGTGGGCAACTGTCCTCGGCCCCAGACCATCAGGGACCCAGAAGCCTCAGGTTGGTTTGTAATAAGGTGATTAACTGAAAATTCCTCCTACAGTACAGTATCAGCTGTAATGACAAAGACCTTTAAGGTAGCTCCTCATGGAGGGTATCAAAATCTACATGGTGCATGTTCCCAAATAGATCTGAGTCTAACCAAACCACAAGCAGGGCCATCAAAGTTCTCACAGGTACTTTCTACTGATGAATCTGAGCCAGTCACACATATTTCACACACACTCTGAACACTGCTCTTTATTTGGGTTTCATACCTGTTTTTTTACCTGTTCATATATCTATGGTATTTACCTTATAGTTGTAAAATGAAGTTGGCAAAGAATGGACACGTGATTGTAATTTCCATAATTCCATATTTTAAGTCCATGACTTTAATTAATAGGTAATCAAGCAGGCATCACAAATCATTCACTGACCTATTTTATCAAACAGAGGAATGTCAGTCTCAACTCAACCAAATAAGGCTAAGAATGAAAAAAAAACAACAGTGTAATGTAACAGGAAGTCATAGTTTCATTATCAATTGAGAATACAGTTATAATATCATGAGAATATTTTTCCATGGTAGTAAACATGCAGTCCAAATAAAATCTGTTGAGGTATATTTATACATTTATAGTTGTATTTGTTGACAGTCAGGCTATGATCAAGTTTGCATTTTGTAATTTAACCTACACATCATGACATACAGCATATTGTTGTTGTAATCATATGTACACTTTTTCATTCTTTTCTCTCACTTTTAAATTCATTCAACAAAAAAATGTAACTAATAACGATACACTAAAATTATCCAGTCTAACCCTCTTAATGGTCGTTTGTTATCACCCATTTCATTTTTCGAATCTCTTTATTTTAAAGAAATGTGTTGATGGACTCTCATCCCATGAATTCAAAAGAAATGCAACATTTGTCTTCTTCATGACAAATGGTATTAGATGTACCAGACACTGTGTATTTGTGCTGTCAGTAAAGAGTGTGTGTGTGTTGTGTGTTCCAGCAGCAGAGTCCGGTGGAGCAGCGCTACAAGGAGCTGTTGGCCCTAAGAGACGAGTACTTGAAGAAGCTGGAGGAGCTGCAGCTGTCGGACTCCTCTCCTTCCTCCCGTCTGGCTAACAGTCCTACCCCGAACACCTCCTCCTCCACCTCCTCACCATCACAGCAATACACACACCTACACACACCCTTCTGAGGGCTGGTGACACACACACACACTCTCTCTCTCTCTTTCTATCGCTCTCTGATATACTTGTTGACTTGCACTTATGTCTTTTTCACTCTGATTTCTGTCGGTCTTACACACATGCAGGGAATTAATTAGTATTGTGCAGTCCTAACTGTGGATAACAAAGAATGCTAATACGATTTAGATGTGATGGTTAACTCTAACACCATAGTGGTGATGATGGTGATTTATGCAATATGTCACAGTACAGCCTTGTCACAAGACTTCTCTATACTCACACTCATCATACAGTGAAGCCTTAAAGACATTCAGTGGCTTTCAGTCCAAGGGCTTGAACACACAGGACACACAGTGGCTGTTTATCAGTGTTCACACAGGCTGCACAGCAGGACTGACCTTATGTGTTTTCTGTCCACGCCATATTCTGATTAGACAGACTGACTGACACACCAGCACTGTTGGTGGTTATTTTCTAGATCACCACAGAGGCACATACATACACAATGTATTCAGTGATAAACTGAGGTCCAGTACTGTGTGTGGATTGTAGTGTTGTTTGAAAGAGAGACAGGTTGGTCTGTACCTCGGGAATAGTAGTTTGACAAAATAATCTTAACTCAAGGTCCATTTACTTATATTTGAAAGCTCTACGTAAAGCTGGTGAGTGAGCCTTAAGTTATGACTGTTTTGTGAAATGTACTGTTGTCCATTAAAGGAACACTTCAAAATTATGACTTGACAACAATTTCATCTCCGTGCTTCCTTTTCAAAGAGATATCAGGGTTGTAGCTTGGCGTGTGCCAGCTTTAGTCCAGCTCAAACAAGGACTTGAAGGAGAGGAAACTGCCACACCAGCTCTGTACAATCTCAGATTAAAAATGGAAGTTGCCACAGAGGATGTTTATGCAGAGAGCTCTAGGAGGCTAAGTTCTTTGTTTATTTTCAGAAATTATTTATGTAAAATTATTTATTGTTGTGTTAAAGCAACATTATGCAAATATTTCACCTGTGAGAAGTGCGTAACTGTGAGTAATAGTCAGGGTCTCAAACTGCCAAAATCAGGCCCAGCAAGTTTAAGAGTACTGCTGAACTGTAAATCAGTTAAAAAGGCACAGAAGTCATTAAAATCCAGCGTTTGTCTCTGATATCCAGGGATGAAACTATCAAGAATTTCAAACGTTTGGCATGTTTGTGACAGTGAGTGCACTTCAGGGATCATGAGGAATATACATTGATTGACAATGTTTCAGTTCAGTGAGTGGGACTGCACCACTTAACTGCTCAGACTCAGAGCACAACAGAATTAATTTAAAATGATATTCAAATTGTATCTGAAAACCTTCATTTTCTCAGTAAGATGAAGTCCCAGTAAGGTGACACATTAACAGAATAAGCTACTGGATGCCTTAATCGTCTTATCCACCTATTTATCTGAATACAACACCATAGCAGAGCCAGGGAGCTGCAGAGGACTGTTGGCATCCACACACACCTGCCTCACCATCATGGTCAGACCAGGAGGACAAGGGTTAATTGAACAAATTAGACCTGAACTACATTCCTTGTTTTCAAAGTTTTACCTGCTGAAGTCCAAACATACACCTACTGCTATTCTTCTTCTAACTACCCACACAAGCTATTGGTGAAATGCGGTTTTATATGATGGGTGAGGTTAGCTAAACACTCACAGCACAACAGTCACATGTAACGGAGATAAACTTATGTAACCACCCTCTGAATTCAAGATGAGTCATCAAAAAAATTACATTTTACAAAAAAAGAAACACAACCATTACACAACTGCTGGTGTCCTGTGTGAACAAAACAATGCTAACCAAGATGTACAACTCTCATGTTTCACACTTCTTCCTACTTGCTGCACTGAGTATTGCCCTGTCCCATGAGGAGCTGATTGGAACAGCTGCAGAGCTGATGCAGAACAGTTTGAGGCTGGAAGCTTCTACAGGGGATATTACTTCATGAGTCCAGGAGAGTGTATAAATCCAGTGTGTCAGATTTGGTTGGACTTGTGTGAAATTTGTTGCTTATGACCTGAGGATGAAATTTAGCGTTGTCTCTGTCACATGTTTTGCCACTGCTATCAGCTAAGCTCACCTAAGCAGTATTTTCCAGCACTTCCTGAACTATGGCACTGAGAGCAAATACACTTCTAGCCAATGAGAATAGTTTGGTTAGAATCAGTGACTTTTTTTTATGAATGCAACTTTGATATGGTTTGAAATATTTGCAGGTGCTCAAGATAGTATAGAGGGATTAAATGCTGCTGGCCTGTGATCCTGCATCAGCTCTTGTACAT
The DNA here is from genome assembly GCF_001640805.2 of Lates calcarifer. Classification (NCBI taxonomy): domain Eukaryota; kingdom Metazoa; phylum Chordata; class Actinopteri; family Centropomidae; genus Lates; species Lates calcarifer. Next base: position 283,114 of record NC_066846.1, read on the forward strand.
TTCTGGTGTCACTAAAAACAGAGTTTAGATGGAGGAGTCAGTCCAGTTTCATGACAGTCAAGATGTTTGTTACCAGCATACGGTTTTAGGGACAGTGAGCAAAAAAAAAGAAAAAAAAAAGTTGAATATACTCTTTGTAAATCAGTGTGTTTGTCCATATTTGAACCACCATCACTGATAATACATGTGCCTTTTGGACAGGTGTTGGTTTTATATACAAGAGTTTCCCACATTCCAGTTGGATATTGTGGCTATATTTGGATATATTTTACATTTACATTCTCCGGTTATCTGCTTAGATTAAATAATTGGGTGAACTTATTTACACAGCTTGCTGAGCTGTCAGACTGCTCATGTGTCTGCTCTGTTCATTTTGTGTTGACTGAGTCAACAGATGTCAACATTGAAATTGATGCAAAATGGCAAATATTGAAATATACCTATGTACCACTTTCAAATAATGACATTATGTCAGTTAAGTCAAAATTTTATGCTTTTTTGTGTGAGTTTGGTTTTTTGTAATCTCAACATGATGAGTTAGCACTAAGTCAGTTTTTTGGCTTATGTCATAATTGATGATGATTGATACATCAATTCACTGCCTCCAAGGTATGACCCATCTCACAATTCTGACAGGACAGATTTTGAAAATATGAAAACCAGCCTGTTCCAAAAAGCACATGCTGCTGTTTCTTGGTTTTTGTGCTGTCACAGAGCTTATGACTACACGGCAGTGTGCAGTCAAACTCAGGACATCACATGGACAACACTGCATAGAAAAGAGGAATGTTAGAAACTGAATCAAATTTCTCTATTATGACAATGGAATTTTCATTTTTTTTAAAGAAGTAGTCTGATATGACTACTGTGCTACTAACTCAAAAAGTTCCCATTTTAGTTAAAAACCAACTGACACAAACTCTGAATTGTGGCGAGCATGCTGGTAAAACCATCAATCGTAAATGTATGTACTGTATCATTCAGTCTGTCATGATGATGACAGATTAATTATTACAATCTCTCAGGAGTTTAAACACTCCCCTCCCATATTTCTTCAGTCACTCTACTGGGAAATGTCTGGTAGTTCTCTCTATTCCAATCTCAGCCATTTGATAAATAATTGTTGCTTGATCACCAGGGTCTTTTAAGAGCAGGATTGGAGTGTATACTTTGTGTTGCCAGCGCATCATCATCCATTTGAGAGAAATCCTGATTGTTGTGTTATTTTGGCAGTTCTAGTTTTGAGGTCCATCACTGAAACATAATAAATCAATGAATAAGCATCAGCTCCAGATGTAGTCTTGGTAGCAGTTTAGCTTCAAAAGTGCTACAGTGCTATGTCGTGGCTCCATATCCATAAGCAACATAATTTATTAAAAATAACAATGGGTAGATACACCTGCAAGTCTATAATGATCACTGCTGTAGATCAAGTCCTCCTGGCACCACATTTGTAGCTTTTCATTGACACCTCCATCACAAATGAATTATTGTTACAGCAGACCAGAAGTTCTTTCCAACGAGAGAGGCTCCATTGCCAGTGGACTGATAGATCAGATAGATAAATCTATTAGCATTTGTTTTTTAGCAGGACCATTGACTCTTCCTTTGAAACTGGATCTGTTTTTGTCAGTACAGAAAATATGTGACTCTGGGCATACCATTTTAGAGATATGCTACTTGATTTGTTTAAGTGCCCAGTAGAGATGCAAAGTGTGAGGAGCAGCTGGTTCCGGAAGAATTTTTCCACTAAATTAACAGCTGTGATGGCCTGACCTCATTCATAATTGAATATTATGTCACAAAATTACCATTACTATCACAAGAAAATTTCAGATTAGCATTTTCTGCAATTTATTATAATTCTGTTATGTATACCCTACATTATGTATGTATGATGGATGCAGGACACGCAATGGAACTTTACTTCTGTAACTATGGATACCATGTATATCTCCACCCACTGTGCTTCTCTACAGCAACCTTAAATTTCACTTAAACAGCCTCTCTGGTGAAACATGAGTTAGAGACAAGACAGCTCAGGAAAGCATCTCTCCAATTCTTTCAATTGTTCACCTGATTGGGTTTACAGCAAGTTGGAAGCAATGATGATCTGGGATGATGTATTTTATGTACAGTGCAACAGTTTCAATTGTGAATGAGGTGTAATAAGTCATTTTGTGATTTGCATCAGGTCATGTCCAGATTTGTGCCTTGATTCTTGTGAGAATCACCCTTTGTCATGTTTGAGCTTGACTGCTGTGTAGTTGGGTCCAAAGGGACTCAGCCTTGTATACTCTCATCTGGGAGGTTATGTTGTTGTCTATGGGCCTCTGCTAGTTTGAAGTGGGATTAAGTAGGTGATGACTGCAGACATTCCTCAGTAACTACACAGGGTAAAAGAGAGAGCAGTCTACCATGCTGCCAGTGTTAAAGGAAGCCTCTGTTTGTCACCTCCAGATCATACACTGTGAGATGCAGTAATAGATCAAGTACCAAGAGAAATTACAAATTTCCTGACCTAACTTTAATTAATGCTGTTGGTTAATACATCATGCCCCTTTGTCACTGAAATTTAGTACATTTTAGTGTCACCTGACCCTCAAACTATCGAGATCTATTATTTCCACCATTTAAAGGTACATTCCCTGACCATTTTAGGATGCACAGAGTTCTCAGTTGAGTTTCCAGACTGGGAGAACATTTCTAGTGTTGGTTGTGCTAGTGATGCTACCCTGAAGGCAGACTTGACACTGTATTGATCTTTAAAGCAGAGATATCATGGCAAGAAGTTTTGATGTCTCACCTCAACACAAACAAACGAGCTTTGGTTATGAGAGAACCACAGAGCTTTACTCTTTTTAAAGGTGGTTCAATTTTATTTAAAAAAAAAAACAAAAATCAGCTGCTAAACAAAATGAGGAGCTGTGCTCCAGCTCACAGTTCTGTCTCGGTCTTGGAGTTAAGCTGCCTGTTTGCTTCATCAGAAGTGCTTGTCTGACGTTGGATTGGGGGAGCTGTCAGCCACTATTGCTGTAACCTTCTGAAAACGACAATCCAACATTTACAGCCACTTCACGTTTGAACTTCGCTCAGCTCTTTTTTTCATCCTTTACAGTTTCTGTCACTTTTATGTGAACACAGAGTGCAACACTGTAAAATTCTTCCAGGAGAAAACTATACCACTCCCCCTCCAAAAATAAGCGCACGTTGTACAAACTAATTATTTTCAAGGTCAACCCATCCCTAGTCCCTCCATATCACCAATACAAATGTAATTCCATGGATTGGCCAGCAGGTATTGCTAAAGCACCTACTGCAAATAGTCAGGATCAAGTGGAAGCATTTCGAGTCTTTCAAGTCTGGAGCAAATGGGCTTCCTGCAAGCATGTCTAATCTCAAACATGACTTTTCTGTGGTGGGTCAAGTGGGCAGTTTAGAGAGAACAACCTGACTCTTGAGTTGACAGAGGTGAAGTAACATAGGTGTTACAAAATGGATTGTGTTCAGCAGTGTTGGCGTCGTAAGTTTGGTCTCACTGAGGAGGTTTAGGGGTAAAACAGAGACAGAAAAGAAGCGAAATACATGGTGGTTGGAAGGTTTTGTTTTCAGGGGGAAAGCAGATGAAAATCTATTTTTTTTATTTTTTACTTTTTACAAGCACCATGATGTAATTACCTCAATCAAAACCTATTTTACTGTCTAAAGTTCTATTGTTGTAAAATACAATTATTTTGTGTAGTGTAAAATCTTACAGTTTTATAAAAAAGAAAAAAGGAAAGTAATGTTGGTTCAGAAATTGTTGGTATAAATTGTAGATTTCTGGCTCCATTGGTTACATTTATTTTATTTTTATTTTTGTCTTCTTTTCTTTTCTTTTGAGGGCATTTTTTTCACTAACCCAGGATAAAAAGGTAGAATTCTGGATACTGTTCACTTGTCACAGACCTTGACATCTTCCCCTCAGTTCTCTGGTGGATCTTTAGTTTTCAGATTCTCTCTGGCACTGTGGTGATGAATCTGACAAGTACTTGTGTCATTGTTCATTTCAGTTTGACTCTTTCATTAACATAGGGGATTGTAGTTTGAGGGGGTTTGTGTCATAATTTAGCCTGCTTTTTAATAAATACACATGAAATGTGTTTCAGAATCTTTTTGGTATCGACAGTGAGCGTTTAACAAAAAGGTGTAATCAGAATACATTTCAGATGTATTTCTTTTAATCATGTTATATCTTCTCCACAGTTTGATGGGTGGCTCCTGTTATGTAAATATTACTGATTAAATTAATTTAAGTATTTCTGTCTCTGCCTCTTTGCATTTTATGATTTGTCTCGTTTTTCCATGTGGAACTTTTCTCCTGTGCCAACACATGACTAAACCTTAAACCAGGGCAGTTCTGATGAACTGTAGTATGAGCCCACTGTAATTGGGTTTCTGTATTTCATATCTCATTGAGACTCTCATACAGAAACCTAATAATTAAGTCAAGTAGTCAAGTAAAGGATTTATAGGTATACCCAATTAAGTAATTAATTTTGGCGTTATCAATGTTCAGTTACCAGTGTTTTATAGATTAGGTGTGAGCCATTAATAACAACAGGGTTTGGGTTGCCAGGTTGTGGAAAATCTTCCAGCACAACAGTTTTTGATTTTTAATTTATTAGAGACCTTTCCTATGAACTGTTTGAGCTCCCACCTTCTGGAAAATAGCTGCAGGACATCTAGGCCAAAACTGATTATTAACATTCATACCTAATCTATAACATATTAGTAAATGACTTATTAACATTTAATTGCAGCTTGTAAATACTTTATAGTAGAGGTGTCTCATCAGTAAGTGGTAACAGTTTATTTCATACAAACGCCAGTTTCACCTGGTTATTTACAGTTTTCTTGCCGTCATGGTTGTCTTTCAGGTATGTTCCCACTAAACGTAATCATAATCTAAAACAGAAAATAATTACATGAAAGCTGAAAGTGCAGTTAAGATAAATAATTTTCAGCACAATTCTTATAAAGACTGGATATTATTTTAATGTATAGCAAAATGTAAATCCTCTCCAACACCTGTTTGTCTCTCTAGTTACCAGTTTTCATCTAATATTTGCTCAACACAGAAATCTTATGGAATGGTTTAGCCCTACATCAATCTACACTGATCAGCCATAACATTAAAACCACTGACAGCTGAAGTGAATAACATTCATCATCTTGTTACAATACAATGTTGTGCTGAGGAACCATGGGTCCTTCATTCATCTGGATGTTACTTTGACACGTACCACCCACCCTGAACATTGTTTTAGACCAAGCACACACCCCCCAACAGCAATCCCAATCAGGGGCCTCCCCCCAGCAGGATGATGCTCCCACCACACCACAAAAACTGCTCAGAAATGTCTTGAGGAACATGACAAAGAGCCAAAGGTGTTGACCTGGCCTCCAAACTCTCCAAGATCCCAATCTGACCCAGCATCTGTGGAATGATCCAGTACAATTCAGATCCATGGAGGACCCCCATCCTGTAACCCACAGGACCCAAAGGATCTGCTGACAATATCCCAGTGCCTACAGGAGACTACAGGAGATCTTCAGAGATCCCATGTCCAAGCCCAACAGGTCAAAGCTGTTTTGCCAGTATGAGGGGACCTGTGCAATATTAGGCAGGTCCACAGCACAACATTGTGTTCTAACGAGATGACCAATGTTATTCACTTCATCCACCAGTGGTCATAATGTTATGGCTGATCAGTGTATTACACAAAGAATTACCAAAAAGCAATTCCATCCACCAAACATCCATACAAACTGATGCAGTATTTCTCAGGTCTGTGTCACAAATAATTTGTTATTCCTGTGTCCAAGTAATCACAAACTTCATCTATACAGTAAGGTTTGTGCCTCATGATCAAACTACTTGCATCAGCATCTCCCTCTAAAATTCAGAGACTGACTTCTAATTTTACAGGTTGTTCTCTTGTTCTCCAGAATATGCTCATATTAAAGTGATAGCTGCTCACCAGAACGTCTTTTTTGATAAACAGGGTCAGTGGTTGACATTGTTTGTCTGATCTGTGTCAATAGAAAATTCTCATTAAAAACTTGTCAAGTCAAGTCAAATTTTATTTATATAGCGCCAATTCACAACAGAAGTTATCTCGAGACACTGTACATATAGAGCAGGTCTAGACCGTACTCTTTATCTTATAAGATTTACAGAGAAAAAACCCAACAGATCCACCATGAGCAGCACTAGGCGACCGTGGCAAGGAAAAACTTCCTTTTAAGAGGCAGAAACCTCGAGTAGAACCGGACTCAAGGTGGGCGGCCATCTGCCTCGACCGGTTGGGTTTAGACAGAAGAGAGGGGAGTGGGGGAATGGGGTAGGAGAAAGACAACATTGCAGATACACAGACTAGTCAAAGTGTAAATAGTAGTAGTTAATAATAGTAATAATTAATAATAATAGTAATAATTATTATTACAGCTAAAGGAATAATAATGACAAACAATGGTACATTAATAGCACTAACACTATCAA